>NW_025727254.1:345000-347129 GCF_021461385.2 Schistocerca piceifrons | reverse complement strand
TTTTGGGCGCAGTCGTTGTACGGTCACACATGTGCCACGATGTATCATTCGGTACATAAGGACGAATGTGCAGTACAGATTGTGGTTTACGCGTACGACATTAGCGGACGGTTGACACAGGCCGCACCACAACGTAGCCTGAGTACGTCGCATGCGAAGGGCATTGAACATGCAAACTTCTCACCAACCAGCTTGCGAAGGCAGGGGGGCAAGGTGGGGACGTGGGGAGGGGCGGCATGTACGTCCTGCTGCCATCCACATTACAGTGTACAGCAGGAGCATGTGGAAAGTCAGCAAGACTTGCAAGGTGTTTAACATGAAGCGATACACAGGGGAGCGGGCAGTGCGAGTAGCGAACTATATTGCGAGGGTTGCGGGTGGGCAACACTACACTAATTGAACGAGTCGTATAACAATTACAGAGCAGGTTTAGGCGACAACATGGGTTACGTTAGGGGACAACGTGGGTTACGTTAGGGGACAACGTGGGTTACTTTAGGGACAACGTGGGTTAGGTTAAGGCACAACGTGGGTTAGGTTAAGGCACAACGTGGGTTAGGTTAAGGCACAACGTGGGTTAGGTTAAGGCACAACGTGGGTTAGGTTAAGGCACAACGTGGGTTAGGTTAAGGCACAACGTGGGTTAGGTTAAGGCACAACATGGGTTAGGTTAAGGCACAACATGGGTTAGGTTAAGGCACAACATGGGTTAGGTTAAGGCACAACATGGGTTAGGTTAAGGCACAACGTGGGTTAGGTTAAGGCACAACGTGGGTTAGGTTAAGGCACAACGTGGGTTAGGTTAAGGCACAACGTGGGTTAGGTTAAGGCACAACATGGGTTAGGTTAAGGCACAACATGGGTTAGGTTAAGGCACAACATGGGTTAGGTTAAGGCACAACATGGGTTAGGTTAAGGCACAACATGGGTTAGGTTAAGGCACAACATGGGTTAGGTTAAGGCACAACATGGGTTAGGTTAAGGCACAACGTGGGTTAGGTTAAGGCACAACGTGGGTTAGGTTAAGGCACAACGTGGGTTAGGTTAAGGCACAACATGGTTAGGTTAAGGCACAACATGGGTTAGGTTAAGGCACAACATGGGTTAGGTTAAGGCACAACATGGGTTAGGTTAAGGCACAACATGGGTTAGGTTAAGGCACAACATGGGTTAGGTTAAGGCACAACATGGGTTAGGTTAAGGCACAACATGGGTTAGGTTAAGGTACAACATGGGTTAGGTTAAGGTACAACATGGGTTAGGTTAAGGTACAACATGGGTTAGGTTAAGGTACAACATGGGTTAGGTTAAGGTACAACATGGGTTAGGTTAAGGTACAACATGGGTTAGGTTAAGGTACAACATGGGTTAGGTTAAGGTACAACATGGGTTAGGTTAAGGTACAACATGGGTTAGGTTAAGGTACAACATGGGTTAGGTTAAGGTACAACATAGGTTAGGTTAAGGTACAACATAGGTTAGGTTAAGGTACAACATAGGTTAGGTTAAGGTACAACATAGGTTAGGTTAAGGTACAACATAGGTTAGGTTAAGGTACAACATAGGTTAGGTTAAGGTACAACATAGGTTAGGTTAAGGTACAACATAGGTTAGGTTTAAGGTACAACATAGGTTAGGTTAAGGTACAACATAGGTTAGGTTAAGGTACAACATAGGTTAGGTTAAGGTACAACATAGGTTAGGTTAAGGTACAAAGGTTAGGTTAGGTTAGGTTAGGTTACACGTTGTTGTAAGGAAAGGTGTAGGGGGGGGGGGGCGGGGGCGGCAGGTTCGTTGATAGTGATTATAGTAAGTGAATGCTTGTGACATGATCAGATTTGTCACGTCAGGATGCACTTTGGCTTATTAGAGGCGGCGCTCTATTCTATGCTTGTGTGAGACCTGTGTCTTTGACTCATGTCATTGTTTGTGCGCTGTGACAGGAGGTACTATTGTGATGTTTGGGGTGCACCGTTGTATAGGACATGTGTGGGTGTTGGTGCCTGGTCTGCGCAATGGTGGATGTCGAAAGGCTGGGATATTGTATTTTCCGCATGGACCTCCTGGTCTGGTTGTGATAGTGTGGATTGTGTAATGTGGCGGAGAAGATGCACTGGATGTTGTTCCAT
>NW_025727254.1:332500-340000 GCF_021461385.2 Schistocerca piceifrons | reverse complement strand
CTTGCCGGGAGCCCGAGCGCCCAAAGGGGCGAATCGACTCCTCCAGATATACCGCCGGGCAGCCAGCCAGGACACCGGGGCTCTGCCCAACAGACGCGAACCGAGGCCCGCGGAAGGACAGGCTGCGCACCCGGGCCGTAGGCCGGCACCCAGCGGGTCGCGACGTCCTACTAGGGGAGAAGTGCGGCCCACCGCACACCGGAACGGCCCCACCCCGCGGCGAGTGGAAAGGCAACCGGACACGACCCCGCCGCGGATTGCTCCGCGCGGGCGGCCGGCCCCATCTGCCGAGGGCGGAGGCCAGTGCCGGATGGGCGTGAATCTCACCCGTTCGACCTTTCGGACTTCTCACGTTTACCCCAGAACGGTTTCACGTACTTTTGAACTCTCTCTTCAAAGTTCTTTTCAACTTTCCCTCACGGTACTTGTTCGCTATCGGTCTCGTGGTCATATTTAGTCTCAGATGGAGTTTACCACCCACTTGGAGCTGCACTCTCAAGCAACCCGACTCGAAGGAGAGGTCCCGCCGACGCTCGCACCGGCCGCTACGGGCCTGGCACCCTCTACGGGCCGTGGCCTCATTCAAGTTGGACTTGGGCTCGGCGCGAGGCGTCGGGGTAGTGGACCCTCCCAAACACCACATGCCACGACAGGCGGCAGCCTGCGGGGTTCGGTGCTGGACTCTTCCCTGTTCGCTCGCCGCTACTGGGGGAATCCTTGTTAGTTTCTTTTCCTCCGCTTAGTAATATGCTTAAATTCAGCGGGTAGTCTCGCCTGCTCTGAGGTCGTTGTACGAGGTGTCGCACGCCACACCGCCAGCCGGCTGTGCACGCTACCGAGAAAGTACCGGTATGCGAACCGCCAGGCGACGGGCGCGCATCGCACGTTTGAGGAGACGCGGCCGGCCCCACAGGCGGCCGCGACACTCCCAGGTCTGCGAAGCGGGGCAAACGCCGCGCGCTTCAGTATACGTAGCCGACCCTCAGCCAGACGTGGCCCGGGAACGGAATCCATGGACCGCAATGTGCGTTCGAAACGTCGATGTTCATGTGTCCTGCAGTTCACATGTCGACGCGCAATTTGCTGCGTTCTTCATCGACCCACGAGCCGAGTGATCCACCGTCCTGGGTGATCTTTTCTCAGTTTCCGCCGTCTCTTTCGAGACGGTCGCATAGGCGGGAGTGAGGCGTGTGGCGGCCCTGTTCCAGCGTTCTGTGTCCAACGGCCTCACGGCCGACGGGCGTCGTACGGCTCCACACCGGAGCGGACAGGCACTCGGGCGAAAGTCATTCAAAACCGGCGCCAGGCGCCAGGTGCCGCAGGCCAGCCGCTCCAGCGCTTCAGCGCTCGTACCACACAACATTGCCGCTAGTTTTGAGAGGCACGCGTGGTTCCGCACGCGGCGCACGGCTACGGCGAGCCGTACAGGTAGCGTGTTGCGCGACACGACACGCACATCGAAAGACATGCAGTCTAGTCGGTAATGATCCTTCCGCAGGTTCACCTACGGAAACCTTGTTACGACTTTTACTTCCTCTAAATGATCAAGTTTGGTCATCTTTCCGGTAGCATCGGCAACGACAGAGTCAATGCCGCGTACCAGTCCGAAGACCTCACTAAATCATTCAATCGGTAGTAGCGACGGGCGGTGTGTACAAAGGGCAGGGACGTAATCAACGCGAGCTTATGACTCGCGCTTACTGGGAATTCCTCGTTCATGGGGAACAATTGCAAGCCCCAATCCCTAGCACGAAGGAGGTTCAGCGGGTACCCCGACCTTTCGGCCTAGGAAGACACGCTGATTCCTTCAGTGTAGCGCGCGTGCGGCCCAGAACATCTAAGGGCATCACAGACCTGTTATTGCTCAATCTCGTGCGGCTAGAAGCCGCCTGTCCCTCTAAGAAGAAAAGTAATCGCTGACAGCACGAAGGATGTCACGCGACTAGTTAGCAGGCTAGAGTCTCGTTCGTTATCGGAATTAACCAGACAAATCGCTCACCAACTAAGAACGGCCATGCACCACCACCCACCGAATCAAGAAAGAGCTATCAATCTGTCAATCCTTCCGGTGTCCGGGCCTGGTGAGGTTTCCCGTGTTGAGTCAAATTAAGCCGCAGGCTCCACTCCTGGTGGTGCCCTTCCGTCAATTCCTTTAAGTTTCAGCTTTGCAACCATACTTCCCCCGGAACCCAAAAGCTTTGGTTTCCCGGAGGCTGCCCGCCGAGTCATCGGAGGAACTGCGGCGGATCGCTGGCTGGCATCGTTTATGGTTTAGAACTAGGGCGGTATCTGATCGCCTTCGAACCTCTAACTTTCGTTCTTGATTAATGAAAACATACTTGGCAAATGCTTTCGCTTCTGTTCGTCTTGCGACGATCCAAGAATTTCACCTCTAACGTCGCAATACGAATGCCCCCGCCTGTCCCTATTAATCATTACCTCGGGTTCCGAAAACCAACAAAATAGAACCGAGGTCCTATTCCATTATTCCATGCACACAGTATTCAGGCGGGCTTGCCTGCTTTAAGCACTCTAATTTGTTCAAAGTAAACGTGCCGGCCCACCGAGACACTCAATAAAGAGCACCCTGGTAGGATTTCAACGGGGTCCGCCTCGGGACGCACGAGCACGCACGAGGCGGTCGCACGCCTTCGGCTCGCCCCACCGGCAGGACGTCCCACGATACATGCCAGTTAAACACCGACGGGCGGTGAACCAACAGCGTGGGACACAAATCCAACTACGAGCTTTTTAACCGCAACAACTTTAATATACGCTATTGGAGCTGGAATTACCGCGGCTGCTGGCACCAGACTTGCCCTCCAATAGATACTCGTTAAAGGATTTAAAGTGTACTCATTCCGATTACGGGGCCTCGGATGAGTCCCGTATCGTTATTTTTCGTCACTACCTCCCCGTGCCGGGAGTGGGTAATTTGCGCGCCTGCTGCCTTCCTTGGATGTGGTAGCCGTTTCTCAGGCTCCCTCTCCGGAATCGAACCCTGATTCCCCGTTACCCGTTACAACCATGGTAGGCGCAGAACCTACCATCGACAGTTGATAAGGCAGACATTTGAAAGATGCGTCGCCGGTACGAGGACCGTGCGATCAGCCCAAAGTTATTCAGAGTCACCAAGGCAAACGGACCGGACGAGCCGACCGATTGGTTTTTGATCTAATAAAAGCGTCCCTTCCATCTCTGGTCGGGACTCTGTTTGCATGTATTAGCTCTAGAATTACCACAGTTATCCAAGTAACGTGGGTACGATCTAAGGAACCATAACTGATTTAATGAGCCATTCGCGGTTTCACCTTAATGCGGCTTGTACTGAGACATGCATGGCTTAATCTTTGAGACAAGCATATGACTACTGGCAGGATCAACCAGGGAGCTGCGTCAACTAGAGCTGAGCAGCCGGCCGCCCGGGAGTGTGTCCCGGGGGCCCGCGCGAACACGCAAGCGTCCGCTCAATCATTCTGCAAACAGGAGGAGGCTGAGCTCCCCTGCACAATACACCTCGAAACCCTCTCAGGTCCCGGCGGCGCGCAGCGCCGTCCCAAGTACTTGGTCGGGTTCGAGAGAGGCGCAATCGCCCGGAGTTAGGCGAGTAGACGCTTTCGGTGCGACCACCCGTGCTCCCAACTGAGCTTGCCGCTGCCGACAGAGGCCCGGGAGCGTGCTGTCGTGGCATTGCCGGCGGGAGACAACACGCGCCACCTACGGTGACCGGCAGCTCCAACGCCAGCGCCACAGAAGGACAAAAGCCCCACTTGGGTGCCGAAGCGAACTCTCCCAGCACAGCGCACGCGCCAACACATCCGCACAGCTGCGATACAAACCACCAGCGAGAACCGCTGGGGCGACCGAGCAGCAGACGGCGTCGCGGCGCCGAGCGCCGGGCGGCGGCGCATCCTCAACGCACACAGTCCTCAATCGGACCAGCACACTGAAGATGTCCACCGCGCTTCGCACCGGGCCCGCGAGGACCTACTTTGGCCGCACGGCGCCGCGCGCAGGGTGCGCCGGCGCGCAGCTGCGACGCCTGCCGCGTCCGTCGGCCGGCGCGCCTGCCACTGGCCGCCCCCACCAAGCCGGCTGTAGCGCGTGCGCCCACGCACCGCGCGGCCAGCACGCCGGGAGGCGCCCCCTCACCGGCCGGGGACGGTCCCACCCAGCCACCGCCGCGTATCGCTTCACACCCAGATGCCGTTCAGTTTCGTCGGCATGGTGGGTATCGCTGGAACAACCGGTTCGTACCTCAACCTATCGTCGCCATCACCGATTCACCCCTAGCGAGAACAACCGCACCACAACAGGTTACCATTTGTTCATTTGCGTAACTTCACCAGAAAACGCAGGCGTCCATCGCCATTTGCAACTTCAACGATTATTGCATGCCTGTGTCAGGTGTCACGCCACACTACGTCTGCCCACATACACGCAACAAAATGTGCACGCCTAGACAATACGTGGAAGGTGGCCCCCGTACGTATGCGATGTCCATTGCTCGAACGACTGTCAACCGGCCTCTGTAGCATGTCGCAGATATGGAACGCGGTGCACCATGCCATCACGGTGTGTGAGGAGAGACGACTAGGTCCGAATACATCAACAGACAGCTCATGCTGATCGCCATCCACGGCGTCCGTTCCTCCCACACGTCTCTATGGCGTACCACACTGCAATCCAGCTCTCATAGGGAGACGACACGTAGCTGCGTGCACAATATTTGCACTGTATGGTCCGCCGTTTTTGGGCGCAGTCGTTGTACGGTCACACATGTGCCACGATGTATCATTCGGTACATAAGGACGAATGTGCAGTACAGATTGTGGTTTACGCGTACGACATTAGCGGACGGTTGACACAGGCCGCACCACAACGTAGCCTGAGTACGTCGCATGCGAAGGGCATTGAACATGCAAACTTCTCACCAACCAGCTTGCGAAGGCAGGGGGGCAAGGTGGGGACGTGGGGAGGGGCGGCATGTACGTCCTGCTGCATCCACATTACAGTGTACAGCAGGAGCATGTGGAAAGTCAGCAAGACTTGCAAGGTGTTTAACATGAAGCGATACACAGGGGAGCGGGCAGTGCGAGTAGCGAACTATATTGCGAGGGTTGCGGGTGGGCAACACTACACTAATTGAACGAGTCGTATAACAATTACAGAGCAGGTTTAGGCGACAACATGGGTTACGTTAGGGGACAACGTGGGTTACGTTAGGGGACAACGTGGGTTACTTTAGGGGACAACGTGGGTTAGGTTAAGGCACAACGTGGGTTAGGTTAAGGCACAACGTGGGTTAGGTTAAGGCACAACGTGGGTTAGGTTAAGGCACAACGTGGGTTAGGTTAAGGCACAACGTGGGTTAGGTTAAGGCACAACGTGGGTTAGGTTAAGGCACAACATGGGTTAGGTTAAGGCACAACATGGGTTAGGTTAAGGCACAACATGGGTTAGGTTAAGGCACAACGTGGGTTAGGTTAAGGCACAACGTGGGTTAGGTTAAGGCACAACGTGGGTTAGGTTAAGGCACAACGTGGGTTAGGTTAAGGCACAACGTGGGTTAGGTTAAGGCACAACATGGGTTAGGTTAAGCACAACATGGGTTAGGTTAAGGCACAACATGGGTTAGGTTAAGGCACAACATGGGTTAGGTTAAGGCACAACATGGGTTAGGTTAAGGCACAACATGGGTTAGGTTAAGGCACAACATGGGTTAGGTTAAGGCACAACGTGGGTTAGGTTAAGGCACAACGTGGGTTAGGTTAAGGCACAACGTGGGTTAGGTTAAGGCACAACATGGGTTAGGTTAAGGCACAACATGGGTTAGGTTAAGGCACAACATGGGTTAGGTTAAGGCACAACATGGGTTAGGTTAAGGCACAACATGGGTTAGGTTAAGGCACAACATGGGTTAGGTTAAGGCACAACATGGGTTAGGTTAAGGCACAACATGGGTTAGGTTAAGGTACAACATGGGTTAGGTTAAGGTACAACATGGGTTAGGTTAAGGTACAACATGGGTTAGGTTAAGGTACAACATGGGTTAGGTTAAGGTACAACATGGGTTAGGTTAAGGTACAACATGGGTTAGGTTAAGGTACAACATGGGTTAGGTTAAGGTACAACATGGGTTAGGTTAAGGTACAACATGGGTTAGGTTAAGGTACAACATGGGTTAGGTTAAGGTACAACATAGGTTAGGTTAAGGTACAACATAGGTTAGGTTAAGGTACAACATAGGTTAGGTTAAGGTACAACATAGGTTAGGTTAAGGTACAACATAGGTTAGGTTAAGGTACAACATAGGTTAGGTTAAGGTACAACATAGGTTAGGTTAAGGTACAACATAGGTTAGGTTAAGGTACAACATAGGTTAGGTTAAGGTACAACATAGGTTAGGTTAAGGTACAACATAGGTTAGGTTAGGTTAGGTTAGGTTACACGTTGTTGTAAGGAAAGGTGTAGGGGGGGGGGCGGGGGCGGCAGGTTCGTTGATAGTGATTATAGTAAGTGAATGCTTGTGACATGATCAGATTTGTCACGTCAGGATGCACCTTTGGCTTATTAGAGGCGGCGCTCCAATTCTATGCTTGTGTGAGACCTGTGTCTTTGACTCATGTCATTGTTTGTGCGCTGTGACAGGAGGTACTATTGTGATGTTGGGTGCACCGTTGTATAGGACATGTGTGGGTGTTGGTGCCTGGTCTGCGCAATGGTGGATGTCGAAAGGCTGGGATATTGTATTTTCCGCATGGACCTCCTGGTCTGGTTGTGATAGTGTGGATTGTGTAATGTGGCGGAGAAGATGCACTGGATGTTGTTCCATGCTGGTGCTTACATATTGTATGTGCGCCTGTTAGAAGCAGAGAGTGGTGCGTGATCAGAGTGTCTGGCTGACGTGTGGTTCCCATTGTGGGCAGACTCTTTCAGCATGTATACGGACAGTTGTGTATATTTGCTGTAGTTTGATGGCTCTGCATTGATTACTAATCAGCGCCGTGTGTACGGGTAATCTGGTTCCAGTCCAAAATGTTCCATCTGTGTACATTAGTGACAAAGACTCCCCCCATGCAGTGGGGCTCGGTCTGTTATAGCTCTTCCGCGTAATATATTTGCCCCACGTTTTTGCGACTGCGAGTGCGAGTGCAACGCGCATGGGGACCGACATGCTGATGGCTCGGTATCGGACGCCGTACAGTGAGCAACGCGATCGCGTCTCTCGCTCGTAAGTGGTACAGGTCGCGGCTCATGTATAGGGACAGCGGAATGTCGCATATTGGAAATAACTCTTCATGAAACGCAAGTTATAGGGGTGGATTGCACTTTACGAGTGCGGGAAACTTCCGCCGTTCATCCGCTGGAGGTGCGCGTGTGGCGGTTGGGGTGGTGCACGAACGGGTGCGGGTGGAGTCATTGCCGGTCCACGGCTTCGTGCGGCAGAGCCACTGGAGATTGGGTGCTATGGTCGACAGAGGCTGCAGGCTTTGTGGG
>NW_025727254.1:322500-325000 GCF_021461385.2 Schistocerca piceifrons | reverse complement strand
GTTTTGATCTAATAAAAGCGTCCCTTCCATCTCTGGTCGGGACTCTGTTTGCATGTATTAGCTCTAGAATTACCACAGTTATCCAAGTAACGTGGGTACGATCTAAGGAACCATAACTGATTTAATGAGCCATTCGCGGTTTCACCTTAATGCGGCTTGTACTGAGACATGCATGGCTTAATCTTTGAGACAAGCATATGACTACTGGCAGGATCAACCAGGGAGCTGCGTCAACTAGAGCTGAGCAGCCGGCCGCCCGGGAGTGTGTCCCGGGGGCCCCGCGCGAACACGCAAGCGTCCGCTCAATCATTCTGCAAACAGGAGGAGGCTGAGCTCCCCTGCACAATTACACCTCGAAACCCTCTCAGGTCCCGGCGGCGCGCAGCGCCGTCCCAAGTACTTGGTCGGGTTCGAGAGAGGCGCAATCGCCCGGAGTTAGGCGAGTAGACGCTTTCGGTGCGACCACCCGTGCTCCCAACTGAGCTTGCCGCTGCCGACAGAGGCCCGGGAGCGTGCTGTCGTGGCATTGCCGGCGGGAGACAACACGCGCCACCTACGGTGACCGGCAGCTCCAACGCCAGCGCCACAGAAGGACAAAAGCCCCACTTGGGTGCCGAAGCGAACTCTCCCAGCACAGCGCACGCGCCAACACATCCGCACAGCTGCGATACAAACCACCAGCGAGAACGCTGGGGCGACCGAGCAGCAGACGGCGTCGCGGCGCCGAGCGCCGGGCGGCGGCGCATCCTCAACGCACACAGTCCTCAATCGGACCAGCACACTGAAGATGTCCACCGCGCTTCGCACCGGGCCCGCGAGGACCTACTTTGGCCGCACGGCGCCGCGCGCAGGGTGCGCCGGCGCGCAGCTGCGACGCCTGCCGCGTCCGTCGGCCGGCGCGCCTGCCACTGGCCGCCCCCACCAGCCGGCTGTAGCGCGTGCGCCCACGCACCGCGCGGCCAGCACGCCGGGAGGCGCCCCCCTCACCGGCCGGGGACGGTCCCACCCAGCCACCGCCGCGTATCGCTTCACACCAGATGCCGTTCAGTTTCGTCGGCATGGTGGGTATCGCTGGAACAACCGGTTCGTACCTCAACCTATCGTCGCCATCACCGATTCACCCTAGCGAGAACAACCGCACCACAACAGGTTACCATTTGTTCATTTGCGTAACTTCACCAGAAAACGCAGGCGTCCATCGCCATTTGCACTTCAACGATTATTGCATGCCTGTGTCAGGTGTCACGCCACACTACGTCTGCCCACATACACGCAACAAAATGTGCACGCCTAGACAATACGTGGAAGGTGGCCCCCGTACGTATGCGATGTCCATTGCTCGAACGACTGTCAACCGGCCTCTGTAGCATGTCGCAGATATGGAACGCGGTGCACCATGCCATCACGGTGTGTGAGGAGAGACGACTAGGTCCGAATACATCAACAGACAGCTCATGCTGATCGCCATCCACGGCGTCCGTTCCTCCCACACGTCTCTATGGCGTACCACACTGCAATCCAGCTCTCATAGGGAGACGACACGTAGCTGCGTGCACAATATTTGCACTGTATGGTCCGCCGTTTTTGGGCGCAGTCGTTGTACGGTCACACATGTGCCACGATGTATCATTCGGTACATAAGGACGAATGTGCAGTACAGATTGTGGTTTACGCGTACGACATTAGCGGACGGTTGACACAGGCCGCACCACAACGTAGCCTGAGTACGTCGCATGCGAAGGGCATTGAACATGCAAACTTCTCACCAACCAGCTTGCGAAGGCAGGGGGGCAAGGTGGGGACGTGGGGAGGGGCGGCATGTACGTCCTGCTGCCATCCACATTACAGTGTACAGCAGGAGCATGTGGAAAGTCAGCAAGACTTGCAAGGTGTTTAACATGAAGCGATACACAGGGGAGCGGGCAGTGCGAGTAGCGAACTATATTGCGAGGGTTGCGGGTGGGCAACACTACACTAATTGAACGAGTCGTATAACAATTACAGAGCAGGTTTAGGCGACAACATGGGTTACGTTAGGGGACAACGTGGGTTACGTTAGGGGACAACGTGGGTTACTTTAGGGGACAACGTGGGTTAGGTTAAGGCACAACGTGGGTTAGGTTAAGGCACAACGTGGGTTAGGTTAAGGCACAACGTGGGTTAGGTTAAGGCACAACGTGGGTTAGGTTAAGGCACAACGTGGGTTAGGTTAAGGCACAACGTGGGTTAGGTTAAGGCACAACGTGGGTTAGGTTAAGGCACAACATGGGTTAGTTAAGGCACAACATGGGTTAGGTTAAGGCACAACATGGGTTAGGTTAAGGCACAACGTGGGTTAGGTTAAGGCACAACGTGGGTTAGGTTAAGGCACAACGTGGGTTAGGTTAAGGCACAACATGGGTTAGGTTAAGGCACAACATGGGTTAGGTTAAGGCACAACATGGGTTAGGTTAAGGCACAACATGGGTTAGGTTAAGGCACAACATGGGTTAGGTTAAGG
>NW_025727254.1:310000-312500 GCF_021461385.2 Schistocerca piceifrons | reverse complement strand
TGGGGCGACCGAGCAGCAGACGGCGTCGCGGCGCCGAGCGCCGGGCGGCGGCGCATCCTCAACGCACACAGTCCTCAATCGGACCAGCACACTGAAGATGTCCACCGCGCTTCGCACCGGGCCCGCGAGGACCTACTTTGGCCGCACGGCGCCGCGCGCAGGGTGCGCCGGCGCGCAGCTGCGACGCCTGCCGCGTCCGTCGGCCGGCGCGCCTGCCACTGGCCGCCCCCACCAGCCGGCTGTAGCGCGTGCGCCCACGCACCGCGCGGCCAGCACGCCGGGAGGCGCCCCCTCACCGGCCGGGGACGGTCCCACCCAGCCACCGCCGCGTATCGCTTCACACCCAGATGCCGTTCAGTTTCGTCGGCATGGTGGGTATCGCTGGAACAACCGGTTAGTACCTCAACCTATCGTCGCCATCACCGATTCACCCCTAGCGAGAACAACCGCACCACAACAGGTTACCATTTGTTCATTTGCGTAACTTCACCAGAAAACGCAGGCGTCCATCGCCATTTGCAACTTCAACGATTATTGCATGCCTGTGTCAGGTGTCACGCCACACTACGTCTGCCCACATACACGCAACAAAATGTGCACGCCTAGACAATACGTGGAAGGTGGCCCCCGTACGTATGCGATGTCCATTGCTCGAACGACTGTCAACCGGCCTCTGTAGCATGTCGCAGATATGGAACGCGGTGCACCATGCCATCACGGTGTGTGAGGAGAGACGACTAGGTCCGAATACATCAACAGACAGCTCATGCTGATCGCCATCCACGGCGTCCGTTCCTCCCACACGTCTCTATGGCGTACCACACTGCAATCCAGCTCTCATAGGGAGACGACACGTAGCTGCGTGCACAATATTTGCACTGTATGGTCCGCCGTTTTTGGGCGCAGTCGTTGTGCGGTCACACATGTGCCACGATGTATCATTCAGTACATAAGGACGAATGTGCAGTACAGATTGTGGTTCACGCGTACGACATCAGCGGACAGTTGACACAGGCCGCACCACAACGTAGCCTGAGTACGTCGCATGCGAAGGGCATTGAACATGCAAACTTCTCACCAACCAGCTTGCGAAGGCAGGGGGCAAGGTGGGGACGTGGGGAGGGGCGGCATGTACGTCCTGCTGCCATCCACATTACAGTGTACAGCAGGAGCATGTGGAAAGTGAGCAAGACTTGCAAGGTGTTTAACATGAAGCGATACACAGGGGTGCGGGCAGTGCGAGTAGCGAACTATATTGCGAGGGTTGCGGGTGGGCAACACTACAGTAATTGAACGAGTCGTATAACAATTACAGAGCAGGTTTAGGCGACAACGTGGGTTACGTTAAGGCGACAACATGGGTTAGGTTAAGGCACAACATGGGTTAGGTTAAGGCACAACATGGGTTAGGTTAAGGCACAACATGGGTTAGGTTAAGGCACAACATGGGTTAGGTTAAGGCACAACATGGGTTAGGTTAAGGCACAACATGGGTTAGGTTAAGGCACAACATGGGTTAGGTTAAGGCACAACATGGGTTAGGTTGAGGCACAACATGGGTTAGGTTAAGGCACAACATGGGTTAGGTTGAGGCACAACATGGGTTAGGTTGAGGCACAACATGGGTTAGGTTGAGGTACAACATGGGTTAGGTTAAGGTACAACATGGGTTAGGTTAAGGTACAACATGGGTTAGGTTAAGGTACAACATGGGTTAGGTTAAGGTACAACATGGGTTAGGTTAAGGTACAACATAGGTTAGGTTAAGGTACAACATAGGTTAGGTTAAGGTACAACATAGGTTAGGTTAAGGTACAACATAGGTTAGGTTAAGGTACAACATAGGTTAGGTTAAGGTACAACATAGGTTAGGTTAAGGTACAACATAGGTTAGGTTAAGGTACAACATAGGTTAGGTTAGGTTAGGTTAGGTTACACGTTGTTGTACGGAAAGGTGTAGGGGGGGGGGGGGGGCGGGGGCGGCAGGTTCGTTGATAGTGATTATAGTAAGTGAATGCTTGTGACATGATCAGATTTGTCACGTCAGGATGCACCTTTGGCTTATTAGAGGCGGCGCTCCAATTCTATGCTTGTGTGAGACCTGTGTCTTTGACTCATGTCATTGTTTGTGCGCTGTGACAGGAGGTACTATTGTGATGTTGGGTGCACCGTTGTATAGGACATGTGTGGGTGTTGGTGCCTGGTCTGCGCAATGGTGGATGTCGAAAGGCTGGGATATTGTATTTTCCGCACGGACCTCCTGGTCTGGTTGTGATAGTGTGGATTGTGTAATGTGGCGGAGAAGATGCACTGGATGTTGTTCCATGCTGGTGCTTACATATTGTATGTGCGCCTGTTAGAAGCAGAGAGTGGTGCGTGATCAGAGTGTCTGGCTGACGTGTGGTTCCCATTTTGGGCAGACTCTTTCAGCATGTATACGGACAGTTGTGTATATTTGCTGTAGTTTGATGGCTCTGCATTGATTACTAATCAGCGCCGT
>NW_025727254.1:300000-302500 GCF_021461385.2 Schistocerca piceifrons | reverse complement strand
GCCCCACCGGCAGGACGTCCCACGATACATGCCAGTTAAACACCGACGGGCGGTGAACCAACAGCGTGGGACACAAATCCAACTACGAGCTTTTTAACCGCAACAACTTTAATATACGCTATTGGAGCTGGAATTACCGCGGCTGCTGGCACCAGACTTGCCCTCCAATAGATACTCGTTAAAGGATTTAAAGTGTACTCATTCCGATTACGGGGCCTCGGATGAGTCCCGTATCGTTATTTTTCGTCACTACCTCCCCGTGCCGGGAGTGGGTAATTTGCGCGCCTGCTGCCTTCCTTGGATGTGGTAGCCGTTTCTCAGGCTCCCTCTCCGGAATCGAACCCTGATTCCCCGTTACCCGTTACAACCATGGTAGGCGCAGAACCTACCATCGACAGTTGATAAGGCAGACATTTGAAAGATGCGTCGCCGGTACGAGGACCGTGCGATCAGCCCAAAGTTATTCAGAGTCACCAAGGCAAACGGACCGGACGAGCCGACCGATTGGTTTTGATCTAATAAAAGCGTCCCTTCCATCTCTGGTCGGGACTCTGTTTGCATGTATTAGCTCTAGAATTACCACAGTTATCCAAGTAACGTGGGTACGATCTAAGGAACCATAACTGATTTAATGAGCCATTCGCGGTTTCACCTTAATGCGGCTTGTACTGAGACATGCATGGCTTAATCTTTGAGACAAGCATATGACTACTGGCAGGATCAACCAGGGAGCTGCGTCAACTAGAGCTGAGCAGCCGGCCGCCCGGGAGTGTGTCCCGGGGGCCCGCGCGAACACGCAAGCGTCCGCTCAATCATTCTGCAAACAGGAGGAGGCTGAGCTCCCCTGCACAATACACCTCGAAACCCTCTCAGGTCCCGGCGGCGCGCAGCGCCGTCCCAAGTACTTGGTCGGGTTCGAGAGAGGCGCAATCGCCCGGAGTTAGGCGAGTAGACGCTTTCGGTGCGACCACCCGTGCTCCCAACTGAGCTTGCCGCTGCCGACAGAGGCCCGGGAGCGTGCTGTCGTGGCATTGCCGGCGGGAGACAACACGCGCCACCTACGGTGACCGGCAGCTCCAACGCCAGCGCCACAGAAGGACAAAAGCCCCACTTGGGTGCCGAAGCGAACTCTCCCAGCACAGCGCACGCGCCAACACATCCGCACAGCTGCGATACAAACCACCAGCGAGAACCGCTGGGGCGACCGAGCAGCAGACGGCGTCGCGGCGCCGAGCGCCGGGCGGCGGCGCATCCTCAACGCACACAGTCCTCAATCGGACCAGCACACTGAAGATGTCCACCGCGCTTCGCACCGGGCCCGCGAGGACCTACTTTGGCCGCACGGCGCCGCGCGCAGGGTGCGCCGGCGCGCAGCTGCGACGCCTGCCGCGTCCGTCGGCCGGCGCGCCTGCCACTGGCCGCCCCCACCAGCCGGCTGTAGCGCGTGCGCCCACGCACCGCGCGGCCAGCACGCCGGGAGGCGCCCCCTCACCGGCCGGGGACGGTCCCACCCAGCCACCGCCGCGTATCGCTTCACACCCAGATGCCGTTCAGTTTCGTCGGCATGGTGGGTATCGCTGGAACAACCGGTTAGTACCTCAACCTATCGTCGCCATCACCGATTCACCCCTAGCGAGAACAACCGCACCACAACAGGTTACCATTTGTTCATTTGCGTAACTTCACCAGAAAACGCAGGCGTCCATCGCCATTTGCAACTTCAACGATTATTGCATGCCTGTGTCAGGTGTCACGCCACACTACGTCTGCCCACATACACGCAACAAAATGTGCACGCCTAGACAATACGTGGAAGGTGGCCCCCGTACGTATGCGATGTCCATTGCTCGAACGACTGTCAACCGGCCTCTGTAGCATGTCGCAGATATGGAACGCGGTGCACCATGCCATCACGGTGTGTGAGGAGAGACGACTAGGTCCGAATACATCAACAGACAGCTCATGCTGATCGCCATCCACGGCGTCCGTTCCTCCCACACGTCTCTATGGCGTACCACACTGCAATCCAGCTCTCATAGGGAGACGACACGTAGCTGCGTGCACAATATTTGCACTGTATGGTCCGCCGTTTTTGGGCGCAGTCGTTGTGCGGTCACACATGTGCCACGATGTATCATTCAGTACATAAGGACGAATGTGCAGTACAGATTGTGGTTCACGCGTACGACATCAGCGGACAGTTGACACAGGCCGCACCACAACGTAGCCTGAGTACGTCGCATGCGAAGGGCATTGAACATGCAAACTTCTCACCAACCAGCTTGCGAAGGCAGGGGGCAAGGTGGGGACGTGGGGAGGGGCGGCATGTACGTCCTGCTGCCATCCACATTACAGTGTACAGCAGGAGCATGTGGAAAGTGAGCAAGACTTGCAAGGTGTTTAACATGAAGCGATACACAGGGGTGCGGGCAGTGCGAGTAGCGAACTATATTGCGAGGGTTGCGGGTGGGCAACACTACAGTAATTGAACGAGTCGTAT
>NW_025727254.1:287500-290000 GCF_021461385.2 Schistocerca piceifrons | reverse complement strand
CCTACTTTGGCCGCACGGCGCCGCGCGCAGGGTGCGCCGGCGCGCAGCTGCGACGCCTGCCGCGTCCGTCGGCCGGCGCGCCTGCCACTGGCCGCCCCCACCAGCCGGCTGTAGCGCGTGCGCCCACGCACCGCGCGGCCAGCACGCCGGGAGGCGCCCCCTCACCGGCCGGGGACGGTCCCACCCAGCCACCGCCGCGTATCGCTTCACACCCAGATGCCGTTCAGTTTCGTCGGCATGGTGGGTATCGCTGGAACAACCGGTTAGTACCTCAACCTATCGTCGCCATCACCGATTCACCCCTAGCGAGAACAACCGCACCACAACAGGTTACCATTTGTTCATTTGCGTAACTTCACCAGAAAACGCAGGCGTCCATCGCCATTTGCAACTTCAACGATTATTGCATGCCTGTGTCAGGTGTCACGCCACACTACGTCTGCCCACATACACGCAACAAAATGTGCACGCCTAGACAATACGTGGAAGGTGGCCCCCGTACGTATGCGATGTCCATTGCTCGAACGACTGTCAACCGGCCTCTGTAGCATGTCGCAGATATGGAACGCGGTGCACCATGCCATCACGGTGTGTGAGGAGAGACGACTAGGTCCGAATACATCAACAGACAGCTCATGCTGATCGCCATCCACGGCGTCCGTTCCTCCCACACGTCTCTATGGCGTACCACACTGCAATCCAGCTCTCATAGGGAGACGACACGTAGCTGCGTGCACAATATTTGCACTGTATGGTCCGCCGTTTTTGGGCGCAGTCGTTGTGCGGTCACACATGTGCCACGATGTATCATTCAGTACATAAGGACGAATGTGCAGTACAGATTGTGGTTCACGCGTACGACATCAGCGGACAGTTGACACAGGCCGCACCACAACGTAGCCTGAGTACGTCGCATGCGAAGGGCATTGAACATGCAAACTTCTCACCAACCAGCTTGCGAAGGCAGGGGGCAAGGTGGGGACGTGGGGAGGGGCGGCATGTACGTCCTGCTGCCATCCACATTACAGTGTACAGCAGGAGCATGTGGAAAGTGAGCAAGACTTGCAAGGTGTTTAACATGAAGCGATACACAGGGGTGCGGGCAGTGCGAGTAGCGAACTATATTGCGAGGGTTGCGGGTGGGCAACACTACAGTAATTGAACGAGTCGTATAACAATTACAGAGCAGGTTTAGGCGACAACGTGGGTTACGTTAAGGCGACAACATGGGTTAGGTTAAGGCACAACATGGGTTAGGTTAAGGCACAACATGGGTTAGGTTAAGGCACAACATGGGTTAGGTTAAGGCACAACATGGGTTAGGTTAAGGCACAACATGGGTTAGGTTAAGGCACAACATGGGTTAGGTTAAGGCACAACATGGGTTAGGTTGAGGCACAACATGGGTTAGGTTAAGGCACAACATGGGTTAGGTTGAGGCACAACATGGGTTAGGTTGAGGCACAACATGGGTTAGGTTGAGGCACAACATGGGTTAGGTTAAGGTACAACATGGGTTAGGTTAAGGTACAACATGGGTTAGGTTAAGGTACAACATGGGTTAGGTTAAGGTACAACATGGGTTAGGTTAAGGTACAACATGGGTTAGGTTAAGGTACAACATAGGTTAGGTTAAGGTACAACATAGGTTAGGTTAAGGTACAACATAGGTTAGGTTAAGGTACAACATAGGTTAGGTTAAGGTACAACATAGGTTAGGTTAAGGTACAACATAGGTTAGGTTAAGGTACAACATAGGTTAGGTTAAGGTACAACATAGGTTAGGTTAGGTTAGGTTAGGTTACACGTTGTTGTACGGAAAGGTGTAGGGGGGGGGGGGGCGGGGGCGGCAGGTTCGTTGATAGTGATTATAGTAAGTGAATGCTTGTGACATGATCAGATTTGTCACGTCAGGATGCACCTTTGGCTTATTAGAGGCGGCGCTCCAATTCTATGCTTGTGTGAGACCTGTGTCTTTGACTCATGTCATTGTTTGTGCGCTGTGACAGGAGGTACTATTGTGATGTTGGGTGCACCGTTGTATAGGACATGTGTGGGTGTTGGTGCCTGGTCTGCGCAATGGTGGATGTCGAAAGGCTGGGATATTGTATTTTCCGCACGGACCTCCTGGTCTGGTTGTGATAGTGTGGATTGTGTAATGTGGCGGAGAAGATGCACTGGATGTTGTTCCATGCTGGTGCTTACATATTGTATGTGCGCCTGTTAGAAGCAGAGAGTGGTGCGTGATCAGAGTGTCTGGCTGACGTGTGGTTCCCATTTTGGGCAGACTCTTTCAGCATGTATACGGACAGTTGTGTATATTTGCTGTAGTTTGATGGCTCTGCATTGATTACTAATCAGCGCCGTGTGTACGGGTAATCTGGTTCCAGTCCAAAATGTTCCATCTGTGTACATTAGTGACAAAGACTCCCCCCATGCAGTGGGGCTCGGTCTGTTATAACTCTTCCGCGTAATATATTTGCCCCACGTTTTTGCGACT
>NW_025727254.1:275000-280000 GCF_021461385.2 Schistocerca piceifrons | reverse complement strand
GGCCATGCACCACCACCCACCGAATCAAGAAAGAGCTATCAATCTGTCAATCCTTCCGGTGTCCGGGCCTGGTGAGGTTTCCCGTGTTGAGTCAAATTAAGCCGCAGGCTCCACTCCTGGTGGTGCCCTTCCGTCAATTCCTTTAAGTTTCAGCTTTGCAACCATACTTCCCCCGGAACCCAAAAGCTTTGGTTTCCCGGAGGCTGCCCGCCGAGTCATCGGAGGAACTGCGGCGGATCGCTGGCTGGCATCGTTTATGGTTAGAACTAGGGCGGTATCTGATCGCCTTCGAACCTCTAACTTTCGTTCTTGATTAATGAAAACATACTTGGCAAATGCTTTCGCTTCTGTTCGTCTTGCGACGATCCAAGAATTTCACCTCTAACGTCGCAATACGAATGCCCCCGCCTGTCCCTATTAATCATTACCTCGGGTTCCGAAAACCAACAAAATAGAACCGAGGTCCTATTCCATTATTCCATGCACACAGTATTCAGGCGGGCTTGCCTGCTTTAAGCACTCTAATTTGTTCAAAGTAAACGTGCCGGCCCACCGAGACACTCAATAAAGAGCACCCTGGTAGGATTTCAACGGGGTCCGCCTCGGGACGCACGAGCACGCACGAGGCGGTCGCACGCCTTCAGCTCGCCCCACCGGCAGGACGTCCCACGATACATGCCAGTTAAACACCGACGGGCGGTGAACCAACAGCGTGGGACACAAATCCAACTACGAGCTTTTTAACCGCAACAACTTTAATATACGCTATTGGAGCTGGAATTACCGCGGCTGCTGGCACCAGACTTGCCCTCCAATAGATACTCGTTAAAGGATTTAAAGTGTACTCATTCCGATTACGGGGCCTCGGATGAGTCCCGTATCGTTATTTTTCGTCACTACCTCCCCGTGCCGGGAGTGGGTAATTTGCGCGCCTGCTGCCTTCCTTGGATGTGGTAGCCGTTTCTCAGGCTCCCTCTCCGGAATCGAACCCTGATTCCCCGTTACCCGTTACAACCATGGTAGGCGCAGAACCTACCATCGACAGTTGATAAGGCAGACATTTGAAAGATGCGTCGCCGGTACGAGGACCGTGCGATCAGCCCAAAGTTATTCAGAGTCACCAAGGCAAACGGACCGGACGAGCCGACCGATTGGTTTTGATCTAATAAAAGCGTCCCTTCCATCTCTGGTCGGGACTCTGTTTGCATGTATTAGCTCTAGAATTACCACAGTTATCCAAGTAACGTGGGTACGATCTAAGGAACCATAACTGATTTAATGAGCCATTCGCGGTTTCACCTTAATGCGGCTTGTACTGAGACATGCATGGCTTAATCTTTGAGACAAGCATATGACTACTGGCAGGATCAACCAGGGAGCTGCGTCAACTAGAGCTGAGCAGCCGGCCGCCCGGGAGTGTGTCCCGGGGGCCCGCGCGAACACGCAAGCGTCCGCTCAATCATTCTGCAAACAGGAGGAGGCTGAGCTCCCCTGCACAATACACCTCGAAACCCTCTCAGGTCCCGGCGGCGCGCAGCGCCGTCCCAAGTACTTGGTCGGGTTCGAGAGAGGCGCAATCGCCCGGAGTTAGGCGAGTAGACGCTTTCGGTGCGACCACCCGTGCTCCCAACTGAGCTTGCCGCTGCCGACAGAGGCCCGGGAGCGTGCTGTCGTGGCATTGCCGGCGGGAGACAACACGCGCCACCTACGGTGACCGGCAGCTCCAACGCCAGCGCCACAGAAGGACAAAAGCCCCACTTGGGTGCCGAAGCGAACTCTCCCAGCACAGCGCACGCGCCAACACATCCGCACAGCTGCGATACAAACCACCAGCGAGAACCGCTGGGGCGACCGAGCAGCAGACGGCGTCGCGGCGCCGAGCGCCGGGCGGCGGCGCATCCTCAACGCACACAGTCCTCAATCGGACCAGCACACTGAAGATGTCCACCGCGCTTCGCACCGGGCCCGCGAGGACCTACTTTGGCCGCACGGCGCCGCGCGCAGGGTGCGCCGGCGCGCAGCTGCGACGCCTGCCGCGTCCGTCGGCCGGCGCGCCTGCCACTGGCCGCCCCCACCAGCCGGCTGTAGCGCGTGCGCCCACGCACCGCGCGGCCAGCACGCCGGGAGGCGCCCCCTCACCGGCCGGGGACGGTCCCACCCAGCCACCGCCGCGTATCGCTTCACACCCAGATGCCGTTCAGTTTCGTCGGCATGGTGGGTATCGCTGGAACAACCGGTTAGTACCTCAACCTATCGTCGCCATCACCGATTCACCCCTAGCGAGAACAACCGCACCACAACAGGTTACCATTTGTTCATTTGCGTAACTTCACCAGAAAACGCAGGCGTCCATCGCCATTTGCAACTTCAACGATTATTGCATGCCTGTGTCAGGTGTCACGCCACACTACGTCTGCCCACATACACGCAACAAAATGTGCACGCCTAGACAATACGTGGAAGGTGGCCCCCGTACGTATGCGATGTCCATTGCTCGAACGACTGTCAACCGGCCTCTGTAGCATGTCGCAGATATGGAACGCGGTGCACCATGCCATCACGGTGTGTGAGGAGAGACGACTAGGTCCGAATACATCAACAGACAGCTCATGCTGATCGCCATCCACGGCGTCCGTTCCTCCCACACGTCTCTATGGCGTACCACACTGCAATCCAGCTCTCATAGGGAGACGACACGTAGCTGCGTGCACAATATTTGCACTGTATGGTCCGCCGTTTTTGGGCGCAGTCGTTGTGCGGTCACACATGTGCCACGATGTATCATTCAGTACATAAGGACGAATGTGCAGTACAGATTGTGGTTCACGCGTACGACATCAGCGGACAGTTGACACAGGCCGCACCACAACGTAGCCTGAGTACGTCGCATGCGAAGGGCATTGAACATGCAAACTTCTCACCAACCAGCTTGCGAAGGCAGGGGGCAAGGTGGGGACGTGGGGAGGGGCGGCATGTACGTCCTGCTGCCATCCACATTACAGTGTACAGCAGGAGCATGTGGAAAGTGAGCAAGACTTGCAAGGTGTTTAACATGAAGCGATACACAGGGGTGCGGGCAGTGCGAGTAGCGAACTATATTGCGAGGGTTGCGGGTGGGCAACACTACAGTAATTGAACGAGTCGTATAACAATTACAGAGCAGGTTTAGGCGACAACGTGGGTTACGTTAAGGCGACAACATGGGTTAGGTTAAGGCACAACATGGGTTAGGTTAAGGCACAACATGGGTTAGGTTAAGGCACAACATGGGTTAGGTTAAGGCACAACATGGGTTAGGTTAAGGCACAACATGGGTTAGGTTAAGGCACAACATGGGTTAGGTTAAGGCACAACATGGGTTAGGTTAAGGCACAACATGGGTTAGGTTGAGGCACAACATGGGTTAGGTTAAGGCACAACATGGGTTAGGTTGAGGCACAACATGGGTTAGGTTGAGGCACAACATGGGTTAGGTTGAGGCACAACATGGGTTAGGTTAAGGTACAACATGGGTTAGGTTAAGGTACAACATGGGTTAGGTTAAGGTACAACATGGGTTAGGTTAAGGTACAACATGGGTTAGGTTAAGGTACAACATGGGTTAGGTTAAGGTACAACATAGGTTAGGTTAAGGTACAACATAGGTTAGGTTAAGGTACAACATAGGTTAGGTTAAGGTACAACATAGGTTAGGTTAAGGTACAACATAGGTTAGGTTAAGGTACAACATAGGTTAGGTTAAGGTACAACATAGGTTAGGTTAAGGTACAACATAGGTTAGGTTAGGTTAGGTTAGGTTACACGTTGTTGTACGGAAAGGTGTAGGGGGGGGGGGGGCGGGGGCGGCAGGTTCGTTGATAGTGATTATAGTAAGTGAATGCTTGTGACATGATCAGATTTGTCACGTCAGGATGCACCTTTGGCTTATTAGAGGCGGCGCTCCAATTCTATGCTTGTGTGAGACCTGTGTCTTTGACTCATGTCATTGTTTGTGCGCTGTGACAGGAGGTACTATTGTGATGTTGGGTGCACCGTTGTATAGGACATGTGTGGGTGTTGGTGCCTGGTCTGCGCAATGGTGGATGTCGAAAGGCTGGGATATTGTATTTTCCGCACGGACCTCCTGGTCTGGTTGTGATAGTGTGGATTGTGTAATGTGGCGGAGAAGATGCACTGGATGTTGTTCCATGCTGGTGCTTACATATTGTATGTGCGCCTGTTAGAAGCAGAGAGTGGTGCGTGATCAGAGTGTCTGGCTGACGTGTGGTTCCCATTTTGGGCAGACTCTTTCAGCATGTATACGGACAGTTGTGTATATTTGCTGTAGTTTGATGGCTCTGCATTGATTACTAATCAGCGCCGTGTGTACGGGTAATCTGGTTCCAGTCCAAAATGTTCCATCTGTGTACATTAGTGACAAAGACTCCCCCCATGCAGTGGGGCTCGGTCTGTTATAACTCTTCCGCGTAATATATTTGCCCCACGTTTTTGCGACTGCGAGTGCGAGTGCAACGCGCATGGGGACCGACATGCTGATGGCTCGGTATCGGACGCCGTACAGTGAGCAACGCGATCGCGTCTCTCGCTCGTAAGTGGTACAGGTCGCGGCTCATGTATACGGACAGCGGGAATGTCGCATATTGGAAATAACTCTTCATGAAACGCAAGTTATAGGGGTGGATTGCACTTTACGAGTGCGGGAAACGTCCGCCGTTCATCCGCTGGAGGTGCGAGTTTGGCGGTTGGGGTGGTGCACGAACGGGTGCGGGTGGCGTCATTGCCGGTCCACGGCTTCGTGCGGCAGAGCCACTGGAGATTGGGTGCTATGGTCGACAGAGGCTGCAGCCTTTGTGGGTGGCGTCGAAAGGCGGCCACTGTGGCGCCATCGCTGTCTTAGTCGGCTTGGCGTCTCATAGATGGCGGTAGCGTCGTTGCAGGAGGTCATGTTGCGGGAGACCTACAGATGGCGGTATGTTTTGTGGTGCGGACGTAGTGTTGTC
>NW_025727254.1:265000-267500 GCF_021461385.2 Schistocerca piceifrons | reverse complement strand
CCATTCGCGGTTTCACCTTAATGCGGCTTGTACTGAGACATGCATGGCTTAATCTTTGAGACAAGCATATGACTACTGGCAGGATCAACCAGGGAGCTGCGTCAACTAGAGCTGAGCAGCCGGCCGCCCGGGAGTGTGTCCCGGGGGCCCGCGCGAACACGCAAGCGTCCGCTCAATCATTCTGCAAACAGGAGGAGGCTGAGCTCCCCTGCACAATACACCTCGAAACCCTCTCAGGTCCCGGCGGCGCGCAGCGCCGTCCCAAGTACTTGGTCGGGTTCGAGAGAGGCGCAATCGCCCGGAGTTAGGCGAGTAGACGCTTTCGGTGCGACCACCCGTGCTCCCAACTGAGCTTGCCGCTGCCGACAGAGGCCCGGGAGCGTGCTGTCGTGGCATTGCCGGCGGGAGACAACACGCGCCACCTACGGTGACCGGCAGCTCCAACGCCAGCGCCACAGAAGGACAAAAGCCCCACTTGGGTGCCGAAGCGAACTCTCCCAGCACAGCGCACGCGCCAACACATCCGCACAGCTGCGATACAAACCACCAGCGAGAACCGCTGGGGCGACCGAGCAGCAGACGGCGTCGCGGCGCCGAGCGCCGGGCGGCGGCGCATCCTCAACGCACACAGTCCTCAATCGGACCAGCACACTGAAGATGTCCACCGCGCTTCGCACCGGGCCCGCGAGGACCTACTTTGGCCGCACGGCGCCGCGCGCAGGGTGCGCCGGCGCGCAGCTGCGACGCCTGCCGCGTCCGTCGGCCGGCGCGCCTGCCACTGGCCGCCCCCACCAGCCGGCTGTAGCGCGTGCGCCCACGCACCGCGCGGCCAGCACGCCGGGAGGCGCCCCCTCACCGGCCGGGGACGGTCCCACCCAGCCACCGCCGCGTATCGCTTCACACCCAGATGCCGTTCAGTTTCGTCGGCATGGTGGGTATCGCTGGAACAACCGGTTAGTACCTCAACCTATCGTCGCCATCACCGATTCACCCCTAGCGAGAACAACCGCACCACAACAGGTTACCATTTGTTCATTTGCGTAACTTCACCAGAAAACGCAGGCGTCCATCGCCATTTGCAACTTCAACGATTATTGCATGCCTGTGTCAGGTGTCACGCCACACTACGTCTGCCCACATACACGCAACAAAATGTGCACGCCTAGACAATACGTGGAAGGTGGCCCCCGTACGTATGCGATGTCCATTGCTCGAACGACTGTCAACCGGCCTCTGTAGCATGTCGCAGATATGGAACGCGGTGCACCATGCCATCACGGTGTGTGAGGAGAGACGACTAGGTCCGAATACATCAACAGACAGCTCATGCTGATCGCCATCCACGGCGTCCGTTCCTCCCACACGTCTCTATGGCGTACCACACTGCAATCCAGCTCTCATAGGGAGACGACACGTAGCTGCGTGCACAATATTTGCACTGTATGGTCCGCCGTTTTTGGGCGCAGTCGTTGTGCGGTCACACATGTGCCACGATGTATCATTCAGTACATAAGGACGAATGTGCAGTACAGATTGTGGTTCACGCGTACGACATCAGCGGACAGTTGACACAGGCCGCACCACAACGTAGCCTGAGTACGTCGCATGCGAAGGGCATTGAACATGCAAACTTCTCACCAACCAGCTTGCGAAGGCAGGGGGCAAGGTGGGGACGTGGGGAGGGGCGGCATGTACGTCCTGCTGCCATCCACATTACAGTGTACAGCAGGAGCATGTGGAAAGTGAGCAAGACTTGCAAGGTGTTTAACATGAAGCGATACACAGGGGTGCGGGCAGTGCGAGTAGCGAACTATATTGCGAGGGTTGCGGGTGGGCAACACTACAGTAATTGAACGAGTCGTATAACAATTACAGAGCAGGTTTAGGCGACAACGTGGGTTACGTTAAGGCGACAACATGGGTTAGGTTAAGGCACAACATGGGTTAGGTTAAGGCACAACATGGGTTAGGTTAAGGCACAACATGGGTTAGGTTAAGGCACAACATGGGTTAGGTTAAGGCACAACATGGGTTAGGTTAAGGCACAACATGGGTTAGGTTAAGGCACAACATGGGTTAGGTTGAGGCACAACATGGGTTAGGTTAAGGCACAACATGGGTTAGGTTGAGGCACAACATGGGTTAGGTTGAGGCACAACATGGGTTAGGTTGAGGCACAACATGGGTTAGGTTAAGGTACAACATGGGTTAGGTTAAGGTACAACATGGGTTAGGTTAAGGTACAACATGGGTTAGGTTAAGGTACAACATGGGTTAGGTTAAGGTACAACATAGGTTAGGTTAAGGTACAACATAGGTTAGGTTAAGGTACAACATAGGTTAGGTTAAGGTACAACATAGGTTAGGTTAAGGTACAACATAGGTTAGGTTAAGGTACAACATAGGTTAGGTTAAGGTACAACATAGGTTAGGTTAGGTTAGGTTAGGTTACACGTTGTTGTACGGAAAGGTGTAGGGGGGGGGGGGGGCGGGGGCGGCA
>NW_025727254.1:252500-255000 GCF_021461385.2 Schistocerca piceifrons | reverse complement strand
CGAGCAGCAGACGGCGTCGCGGCGCCGAGCGCCGGGCGGCGGCGCATCCTCAACGCACACAGTCCTCAATCGGACCAGCACACTGAAGATGTCCACCGCGCTTCGCACCGGGCCCGCGAGGACCTACTTTGGCCGCACGGCGCCGCGCGCAGGGTGCGCCGGCGCGCAGCTGCGACGCCTGCCGCGTCCGTCGGCCGGCGCGCCTGCCACTGGCCGCCCCCACCAGCCGGCTGTAGCGCGTGCGCCCACGCACCGCGCGGCCAGCACGCCGGGAGGCGCCCCCTCACCGGCCGGGGACGGTCCCACCCAGCCACCGCCGCGTATCGCTTCACACCCAGATGCCGTTCAGTTTCGTCGGCATGGTGGGTATCGCTGGAACAACCGGTTAGTACCTCAACCTATCGTCGCCATCACCGATTCACCCCTAGCGAGAACAACCGCACCACAACAGGTTACCATTTGTTCATTTGCGTAACTTCACCAGAAAACGCAGGCGTCCATCGCCATTTGCAACTTCAACGATTATTGCATGCCTGTGTCAGGTGTCACGCCACACTACGTCTGCCCACATACACGCAACAAAATGTGCACGCCTAGACAATACGTGGAAGGTGGCCCCCGTACGTATGCGATGTCCATTGCTCGAACGACTGTCAACCGGCCTCTGTAGCATGTCGCAGATATGGAACGCGGTGCACCATGCCATCACGGTGTGTGAGGAGAGACGACTAGGTCCGAATACATCAACAGACAGCTCATGCTGATCGCCATCCACGGCGTCCGTTCCTCCCACACGTCTCTATGGCGTACCACACTGCAATCCAGCTCTCATAGGGAGACGACACGTAGCTGCGTGCACAATATTTGCACTGTATGGTCCGCCGTTTTTGGGCGCAGTCGTTGTGCGGTCACACATGTGCCACGATGTATCATTCAGTACATAAGGACGAATGTGCAGTACAGATTGTGGTTCACGCGTACGACATCAGCGGACAGTTGACACAGGCCGCACCACAACGTAGCCTGAGTACGTCGCATGCGAAGGGCATTGAACATGCAAACTTCTCACCAACCAGCTTGCGAAGGCAGGGGGCAAGGTGGGGACGTGGGGAGGGGCGGCATGTACGTCCTGCTGCCATCCACATTACAGTGTACAGCAGGAGCATGTGGAAAGTGAGCAAGACTTGCAAGGTGTTTAACATGAAGCGATACACAGGGGTGCGGGCAGTGCGAGTAGCGAACTATATTGCGAGGGTTGCGGGTGGGCAACACTACAGTAATTGAACGAGTCGTATAACAATTACAGAGCAGGTTTAGGCGACAACGTGGGTTACGTTAAGGCGACAACATGGGTTAGGTTAAGGCACAACATGGGTTAGGTTAAGGCACAACATGGGTTAGGTTAAGGCACAACATGGGTTAGGTTAAGGCACAACATGGGTTAGGTTAAGGCACAACATGGGTTAGGTTAAGGCACAACATGGGTTAGGTTAAGGCACAACATGGGTTAGGTTAAGGCACAACATGGGTTAGGTTGAGGCACAACATGGGTTAGGTTAAGGCACAACATGGGTTAGGTTGAGGCACAACATGGGTTAGGTTGAGGCACAACATGGGTTAGGTTGAGGCACAACATGGGTTAGGTTAAGGTACAACATGGGTTAGGTTAAGGTACAACATGGGTTAGGTTAAGGTACAACATGGGTTAGGTTAAGGTACAACATGGGTTAGGTTAAGGTACAACATGGGTTAGGTTAAGGTACAACATAGGTTAGGTTAAGGTACAACATAGGTTAGGTTAAGGTACAACATAGGTTAGGTTAAGGTACAACATAGGTTAGGTTAAGGTACAACATAGGTTAGGTTAAGGTACAACATAGGTTAGGTTAAGGTACAACATAGGTTAGGTTAAGGTACAACATAGGTTAGGTTAGGTTAGGTTAGGTTACACGTTGTTGTACGGAAAGGTGTAGGGGGGGGGGGGGCGGGGGCGGCAGGTTCGTTGATAGTGATTATAGTAAGTGAATGCTTGTGACATGATCAGATTTGTCACGTCAGGATGCACCTTTGGCTTATTAGAGGCGGCGCTCCAATTCTATGCTTGTGTGAGACCTGTGTCTTTGACTCATGTCATTGTTTGTGCGCTGTGACAGGAGGTACTATTGTGATGTTGGGTGCACCGTTGTATAGGACATGTGTGGGTGTTGGTGCCTGGTCTGCGCAATGGTGGATGTCGAAAGGCTGGGATATTGTATTTTCCGCACGGACCTCCTGGTCTGGTTGTGATAGTGTGGATTGTGTAATGTGGCGGAGAAGATGCACTGGATGTTGTTCCATGCTGGTGCTTACATATTGTATGTGCGCCTGTTAGAAGCAGAGAGTGGTGCGTGATCAGAGTGTCTGGCTGACGTGTGGTTCCCATTTTGGGCAGACTCTTTCAGCATGTATACGGACAGTTGTGTATATTTGCTGTAGTTTGATGGCTCTGCATTGATTACTA
>NW_025727254.1:242500-245000 GCF_021461385.2 Schistocerca piceifrons | reverse complement strand
CGCCTTCAGCTCGCCCCACCGGCAGGACGTCCCACGATACATGCCAGTTAAACACCGACGGGCGGTGAACCAACAGCGTGGGACACAAATCCAACTACGAGCTTTTTAACCGCAACAACTTTAATATACGCTATTGGAGCTGGAATTACCGCGGCTGCTGGCACCAGACTTGCCCTCCAATAGATACTCGTTAAAGGATTTAAAGTGTACTCATTCCGATTACGGGGCCTCGGATGAGTCCCGTATCGTTATTTTTCGTCACTACCTCCCCGTGCCGGGAGTGGGTAATTTGCGCGCCTGCTGCCTTCCTTGGATGTGGTAGCCGTTTCTCAGGCTCCCTCTCCGGAATCGAACCCTGATTCCCCGTTACCCGTTACAACCATGGTAGGCGCAGAACCTACCATCGACAGTTGATAAGGCAGACATTTGAAAGATGCGTCGCCGGTACGAGGACCGTGCGATCAGCCCAAAGTTATTCAGAGTCACCAAGGCAAACGGACCGGACGAGCCGACCGATTGGTTTTGATCTAATAAAAGCGTCCCTTCCATCTCTGGTCGGGACTCTGTTTGCATGTATTAGCTCTAGAATTACCACAGTTATCCAAGTAACGTGGGTACGATCTAAGGAACCATAACTGATTTAATGAGCCATTCGCGGTTTCACCTTAATGCGGCTTGTACTGAGACATGCATGGCTTAATCTTTGAGACAAGCATATGACTACTGGCAGGATCAACCAGGGAGCTGCGTCAACTAGAGCTGAGCAGCCGGCCGCCCGGGAGTGTGTCCCGGGGGCCCGCGCGAACACGCAAGCGTCCGCTCAATCATTCTGCAAACAGGAGGAGGCTGAGCTCCCCTGCACAATACACCTCGAAACCCTCTCAGGTCCCGGCGGCGCGCAGCGCCGTCCCAAGTACTTGGTCGGGTTCGAGAGAGGCGCAATCGCCCGGAGTTAGGCGAGTAGACGCTTTCGGTGCGACCACCCGTGCTCCCAACTGAGCTTGCCGCTGCCGACAGAGGCCCGGGAGCGTGCTGTCGTGGCATTGCCGGCGGGAGACAACACGCGCCACCTACGGTGACCGGCAGCTCCAACGCCAGCGCCACAGAAGGACAAAAGCCCCACTTGGGTGCCGAAGCGAACTCTCCCAGCACAGCGCACGCGCCAACACATCCGCACAGCTGCGATACAAACCACCAGCGAGAACCGCTGGGGCGACCGAGCAGCAGACGGCGTCGCGGCGCCGAGCGCCGGGCGGCGGCGCATCCTCAACGCACACAGTCCTCAATCGGACCAGCACACTGAAGATGTCCACCGCGCTTCGCACCGGGCCCGCGAGGACCTACTTTGGCCGCACGGCGCCGCGCGCAGGGTGCGCCGGCGCGCAGCTGCGACGCCTGCCGCGTCCGTCGGCCGGCGCGCCTGCCACTGGCCGCCCCCACCAGCCGGCTGTAGCGCGTGCGCCCACGCACCGCGCGGCCAGCACGCCGGGAGGCGCCCCCTCACCGGCCGGGGACGGTCCCACCCAGCCACCGCCGCGTATCGCTTCACACCCAGATGCCGTTCAGTTTCGTCGGCATGGTGGGTATCGCTGGAACAACCGGTTAGTACCTCAACCTATCGTCGCCATCACCGATTCACCCCTAGCGAGAACAACCGCACCACAACAGGTTACCATTTGTTCATTTGCGTAACTTCACCAGAAAACGCAGGCGTCCATCGCCATTTGCAACTTCAACGATTATTGCATGCCTGTGTCAGGTGTCACGCCACACTACGTCTGCCCACATACACGCAACAAAATGTGCACGCCTAGACAATACGTGGAAGGTGGCCCCCGTACGTATGCGATGTCCATTGCTCGAACGACTGTCAACCGGCCTCTGTAGCATGTCGCAGATATGGAACGCGGTGCACCATGCCATCACGGTGTGTGAGGAGAGACGACTAGGTCCGAATACATCAACAGACAGCTCATGCTGATCGCCATCCACGGCGTCCGTTCCTCCCACACGTCTCTATGGCGTACCACACTGCAATCCAGCTCTCATAGGGAGACGACACGTAGCTGCGTGCACAATATTTGCACTGTATGGTCCGCCGTTTTTGGGCGCAGTCGTTGTGCGGTCACACATGTGCCACGATGTATCATTCAGTACATAAGGACGAATGTGCAGTACAGATTGTGGTTCACGCGTACGACATCAGCGGACAGTTGACACAGGCCGCACCACAACGTAGCCTGAGTACGTCGCATGCGAAGGGCATTGAACATGCAAACTTCTCACCAACCAGCTTGCGAAGGCAGGGGGCAAGGTGGGGACGTGGGGAGGGGCGGCATGTACGTCCTGCTGCCATCCACATTACAGTGTACAGCAGGAGCATGTGGAAAGTGAGCAAGACTTGCAAGGTGTTTAACATGAAGCGATACACAGGGGTGCGGGCAGTGCGAGTAGCGAACTATATTGCGAGGGTTGCGGGTGGGCAACACTACAGTAATTG
>NW_025727254.1:230000-232500 GCF_021461385.2 Schistocerca piceifrons | reverse complement strand
CGAGGACCTACTTTGGCCGCACGGCGCCGCGCGCAGGGTGCGCCGGCGCGCAGCTGCGACGCCTGCCGCGTCCGTCGGCCGGCGCGCCTGCCACTGGCCGCCCCCACCAGCCGGCTGTAGCGCGTGCGCCCACGCACCGCGCGGCCAGCACGCCGGGAGGCGCCCCCTCACCGGCCGGGGACGGTCCCACCCAGCCACCGCCGCGTATCGCTTCACACCCAGATGCCGTTCAGTTTCGTCGGCATGGTGGGTATCGCTGGAACAACCGGTTAGTACCTCAACCTATCGTCGCCATCACCGATTCACCCCTAGCGAGAACAACCGCACCACAACAGGTTACCATTTGTTCATTTGCGTAACTTCACCAGAAAACGCAGGCGTCCATCGCCATTTGCAACTTCAACGATTATTGCATGCCTGTGTCAGGTGTCACGCCACACTACGTCTGCCCACATACACGCAACAAAATGTGCACGCCTAGACAATACGTGGAAGGTGGCCCCCGTACGTATGCGATGTCCATTGCTCGAACGACTGTCAACCGGCCTCTGTAGCATGTCGCAGATATGGAACGCGGTGCACCATGCCATCACGGTGTGTGAGGAGAGACGACTAGGTCCGAATACATCAACAGACAGCTCATGCTGATCGCCATCCACGGCGTCCGTTCCTCCCACACGTCTCTATGGCGTACCACACTGCAATCCAGCTCTCATAGGGAGACGACACGTAGCTGCGTGCACAATATTTGCACTGTATGGTCCGCCGTTTTTGGGCGCAGTCGTTGTGCGGTCACACATGTGCCACGATGTATCATTCAGTACATAAGGACGAATGTGCAGTACAGATTGTGGTTCACGCGTACGACATCAGCGGACAGTTGACACAGGCCGCACCACAACGTAGCCTGAGTACGTCGCATGCGAAGGGCATTGAACATGCAAACTTCTCACCAACCAGCTTGCGAAGGCAGGGGGCAAGGTGGGGACGTGGGGAGGGGCGGCATGTACGTCCTGCTGCCATCCACATTACAGTGTACAGCAGGAGCATGTGGAAAGTGAGCAAGACTTGCAAGGTGTTTAACATGAAGCGATACACAGGGGTGCGGGCAGTGCGAGTAGCGAACTATATTGCGAGGGTTGCGGGTGGGCAACACTACAGTAATTGAACGAGTCATATAACAATTACAGAGCAGGTTTAGGCGACAACGTGGGTTACGTTAAGGCGACAACATGGGTTAGGTTAAGGCACAACATGGGTTAGGTTAAGGCACAACATGGGTTAGGTTAAGGCACAACATGGGTTAGGTTAAGGCACAACATGGGTTAGGTTAAGGCACAACATGGGTTAGGTTAAGGCACAACATGGGTTAGGTTAAGGCACAACATGGGTTAGGTTAAGGCACAACATGGGTTAGGTTGAGGCACAACATGGGTTAGGTTAAGGCACAACATGGGTTAGGTTGAGGCACAACATGGGTTAGGTTGAGGCACAACATGGGTTAGGTTGAGGCACAACATGGGTTAGGTTAAGGTACAACATGGGTTAGGTTAAGGTACAACATGGGTTAGGTTAAGGTACAACATGGGTTAGGTTAAGGTACAACATGGGTTAGGTTAAGGTACAACATGGGTTAGGTTAAGGTACAACATAGGTTAGGTTAAGGTACAACATAGGTTAGGTTAAGGTACAACATAGGTTAGGTTAAGGTACAACATAGGTTAGGTTAAGGTACAACATAGGTTAGGTTAAGGTACAACATAGGTTAGGTTAAGGTACAACATAGGTTAGGTTAGGTTAGGTTAGGTTACACGTTGTTGTACGGAAAGGTGTAGGGGGGGGGGGGGCGGGGGCGGCAGGTTCGTTGATAGTGATTATAGTAAGTGAATGCTTGTGACATGATCAGATTTGTCACGTCAGGATGCACCTTTGGCTTATTAGAGGCGGCGCTCCAATTCTATGCTTGTGTGAGACCTGTGTCTTTGACTCATGTCATTGTTTGTGCGCTGTGACAGGAGGTACTATTGTGATGTTGGGTGCACCGTTGTATAGGACATGTGTGGGTGTTGGTGCCTGGTCTGCGCAATGGTGGATGTCGAAAGGCTGGGATATTGTATTTTCCGCACGGACCTCCTGGTCTGGTTGTGATAGTGTGGATTGTGTAATGTGGCGGAGAAGATGCACTGGATGTTGTTCCATGCTGGTGCTTACATATTGTATGTGCGCCTGTTAGAAGCAGAGAGTGGTGCGTGATCAGAGTGTCTGGCTGACGTGTGGTTCCCATTTTGGGCAGACTCTTTCAGCATGTATACGGACAGTTGTGTATATTTGCTGTAGTTTGATGGCTCTGCATTGATTACTAATCAGCGCCGTGTGTACGGGTAATCTGGTTCCAGTCCAAAATGTTCCATCTGTGTACATTAGTGACAAAGACTCCCCCCATGCAGTGGGGCTCGGTCTGTTATAACTCTTCCGCGTAATATATTTGCCCCACGTTTTT
>NW_025727254.1:220000-222500 GCF_021461385.2 Schistocerca piceifrons | reverse complement strand
CTGGAATTACCGCGGCTGCTGGCACCAGACTTGCCCTCCAATAGATACTCGTTAAAGGATTTAAAGTGTACTCATTCCGATTACGGGGCCTCGGATGAGTCCCGTATCGTTATTTTTCGTCACTACCTCCCCGTGCCGGGAGTGGGTAATTTGCGCGCCTGCTGCCTTCCTTGGATGTGGTAGCCGTTTCTCAGGCTCCCTCTCCGGAATCGAACCCTGATTCCCCGTTACCCGTTACAACCATGGTAGGCGCAGAACCTACCATCGACAGTTGATAAGGCAGACATTTGAAAGATGCGTCGCCGGTACGAGGACCGTGCGATCAGCCCAAAGTTATTCAGAGTCACCAAGGCAAACGGACCGGACGAGCCGACCGATTGGTTTTGATCTAATAAAAGCGTCCCTTCCATCTCTGGTCGGGACTCTGTTTGCATGTATTAGCTCTAGAATTACCACAGTTATCCAAGTAACGTGGGTACGATCTAAGGAACCATAACTGATTTAATGAGCCATTCGCGGTTTCACCTTAATGCGGCTTGTACTGAGACATGCATGGCTTAATCTTTGAGACAAGCATATGACTACTGGCAGGATCAACCAGGGAGCTGCGTCAACTAGAGCTGAGCAGCCGGCCGCCCGGGAGTGTGTCCCGGGGGCCCGCGCGAACACGCAAGCGTCCGCTCAATCATTCTGCAAACAGGAGGAGGCTGAGCTCCCCTGCACAATACACCTCGAAACCCTCTCAGGTCCCGGCGGCGCGCAGCGCCGTCCCAAGTACTTGGTCGGGTTCGAGAGAGGCGCAATCGCCCGGAGTTAGGCGAGTAGACGCTTTCGGTGCGACCACCCGTGCTCCCAACTGAGCTTGCCGCTGCCGACAGAGGCCCGGGAGCGTGCTGTCGTGGCATTGCCGGCGGGAGACAACACGCGCCACCTACGGTGACCGGCAGCTCCAACGCCAGCGCCACAGAAGGACAAAAGCCCCACTTGGGTGCCGAAGCGAACTCTCCCAGCACAGCGCACGCGCCAACACATCCGCACAGCTGCGATACAAACCACCAGCGAGAACCGCTGGGGCGACCGAGCAGCAGACGGCGTCGCGGCGCCGAGCGCCGGGCGGCGGCGCATCCTCAACGCACACAGTCCTCAATCGGACCAGCACACTGAAGATGTCCACCGCGCTTCGCACCGGGCCCGCGAGGACCTACTTTGGCCGCACGGCGCCGCGCGCAGGGTGCGCCGGCGCGCAGCTGCGACGCCTGCCGCGTCCGTCGGCCGGCGCGCCTGCCACTGGCCGCCCCCACCAGCCGGCTGTAGCGCGTGCGCCCACGCACCGCGCGGCCAGCACGCCGGGAGGCGCCCCCTCACCGGCCGGGGACGGTCCCACCCAGCCACCGCCGCGTATCGCTTCACACCCAGATGCCGTTCAGTTTCGTCGGCATGGTGGGTATCGCTGGAACAACCGGTTAGTACCTCAACCTATCGTCGCCATCACCGATTCACCCCTAGCGAGAACAACCGCACCACAACAGGTTACCATTTGTTCATTTGCGTAACTTCACCAGAAAACGCAGGCGTCCATCGCCATTTGCAACTTCAACGATTATTGCATGCCTGTGTCAGGTGTCACGCCACACTACGTCTGCCCACATACACGCAACAAAATGTGCACGCCTAGACAATACGTGGAAGGTGGCCCCCGTACGTATGCGATGTCCATTGCTCGAACGACTGTCAACCGGCCTCTGTAGCATGTCGCAGATATGGAACGCGGTGCACCATGCCATCACGGTGTGTGAGGAGAGACGACTAGGTCCGAATACATCAACAGACAGCTCATGCTGATCGCCATCCACGGCGTCCGTTCCTCCCACACGTCTCTATGGCGTACCACACTGCAATCCAGCTCTCATAGGGAGACGACACGTAGCTGCGTGCACAATATTTGCACTGTATGGTCCGCCGTTTTTGGGCGCAGTCGTTGTGCGGTCACACATGTGCCACGATGTATCATTCAGTACATAAGGACGAATGTGCAGTACAGATTGTGGTTCACGCGTACGACATCAGCGGACAGTTGACACAGGCCGCACCACAACGTAGCCTGAGTACGTCGCATGCGAAGGGCATTGAACATGCAAACTTCTCACCAACCAGCTTGCGAAGGCAGGGGGCAAGGTGGGGACGTGGGGAGGGGCGGCATGTACGTCCTGCTGCCATCCACATTACAGTGTACAGCAGGAGCATGTGGAAAGTGAGCAAGACTTGCAAGGTGTTTAACATGAAGCGATACACAGGGGTGCGGGCAGTGCGAGTAGCGAACTATATTGCGAGGGTTGCGGGTGGGCAACACTACAGTAATTGAACGAGTCGTATAACAATTACAGAGCAGGTTTAGGCGACAACGTGGGTTACGTTAAGGCGACAACATGGGTTAGGTTAAGGCACAACATGGGTTAGGTTAAGGCACAACATGGGTTAGGTTAAGGCACAACATGGGTTA
>NW_025727254.1:207500-210000 GCF_021461385.2 Schistocerca piceifrons | reverse complement strand
CGCGTCCGTCGGCCGGCGCGCCTGCCACTGGCCGCCCCCACCAGCCGGCTGTAGCGCGTGCGCCCACGCACCGCGCGGCCAGCACGCCGGGAGGCGCCCCCTCACCGGCCGGGGACGGTCCCACCCAGCCACCGCCGCGTATCGCTTCACACCCAGATGCCGTTCAGTTTCGTCGGCATGGTGGGTATCGCTGGAACAACCGGTTAGTACCTCAACCTATCGTCGCCATCACCGATTCACCCCTAGCGAGAACAACCGCACCACAACAGGTTACCATTTGTTCATTTGCGTAACTTCACCAGAAAACGCAGGCGTCCATCGCCATTTGCAACTTCAACGATTATTGCATGCCTGTGTCAGGTGTCACGCCACACTACGTCTGCCCACATACACGCAACAAAATGTGCACGCCTAGACAATACGTGGAAGGTGGCCCCCGTACGTATGCGATGTCCATTGCTCGAACGACTGTCAACCGGCCTCTGTAGCATGTCGCAGATATGGAACGCGGTGCACCATGCCATCACGGTGTGTGAGGAGAGACGACTAGGTCCGAATACATCAACAGACAGCTCATGCTGATCGCCATCCACGGCGTCCGTTCCTCCCACACGTCTCTATGGCGTACCACACTGCAATCCAGCTCTCATAGGGAGACGACACGTAGCTGCGTGCACAATATTTGCACTGTATGGTCCGCCGTTTTTGGGCGCAGTCGTTGTGCGGTCACACATGTGCCACGATGTATCATTCAGTACATAAGGACGAATGTGCAGTACAGATTGTGGTTCACGCGTACGACATCAGCGGACAGTTGACACAGGCCGCACCACAACGTAGCCTGAGTACGTCGCATGCGAAGGGCATTGAACATGCAAACTTCTCACCAACCAGCTTGCGAAGGCAGGGGGCAAGGTGGGGACGTGGGGAGGGGCGGCATGTACGTCCTGCTGCCATCCACATTACAGTGTACAGCAGGAGCATGTGGAAAGTGAGCAAGACTTGCAAGGTGTTTAACATGAAGCGATACACAGGGGTGCGGGCAGTGCGAGTAGCGAACTATATTGCGAGGGTTGCGGGTGGGCAACACTACAGTAATTGAACGAGTCGTATAACAATTACAGAGCAGGTTTAGGCGACAACGTGGGTTACGTTAAGGCGACAACATGGGTTAGGTTAAGGCACAACATGGGTTAGGTTAAGGCACAACATGGGTTAGGTTAAGGCACAACATGGGTTAGGTTAAGGCACAACATGGGTTAGGTTAAGGCACAACATGGGTTAGGTTAAGGCACAACATGGGTTAGGTTAAGGCACAACATGGGTTAGGTTAAGGCACAACATGGGTTAGGTTGAGGCACAACATGGGTTAGGTTAAGGCACAACATGGGTTAGGTTGAGGCACAACATGGGTTAGGTTGAGGCACAACATGGGTTAGGTTGAGGCACAACATGGGTTAGGTTAAGGTACAACATGGGTTAGGTTAAGGTACAACATGGGTTAGGTTAAGGTACAACATGGGTTAGGTTAAGGTACAACATAGGTTAGGTTAAGGTACAACATAGGTTAGGTTAAGGTACAACATAGGTTAGGTTAAGGTACAACATAGGTTAGGTTAAGGTACAACATAGGTTAGGTTAAGGTACAACATAGGTTAGGTTAAGGTACAACATAGGTTAGGTTAGGTTAGGTTAGGTTACACGTTGTTGTACGGAAAGGTGTAGGGGGGGGGGGGGGGCGGGGGCGGCAGGTTCGTTGATAGTGATTATAGTAAGTGAATGCTTGTGACATGATCAGATTTGTCACGTCAGGATGCACCTTTGGCTTATTAGAGGCGGCGCTCCAATTCTATGCTTGTGTGAGACCTGTGTCTTTGACTCATGTCATTGTTTGTGCGCTGTGACAGGAGGTACTATTGTGATGTTGGGTGCACCGTTGTATAGGACATGTGTGGGTGTTGGTGCCTGGTCTGCGCAATGGTGGATGTCGAAAGGCTGGGATATTGTATTTTCCGCACGGACCTCCTGGTCTGGTTGTGATAGTGTGGATTGTGTAATGTGGCGGAGAAGATGCACTGGATGTTGTTCCATGCTGGTGCTTACATATTGTATGTGCGCCTGTTAGAAGCAGAGAGTGGTGCGTGATCAGAGTGTCTGGCTGACGTGTGGTTCCCATTTTGGGCAGACTCTTTCAGCATGTATACGGACAGTTGTGTATATTTGCTGTAGTTTGATGGCTCTGCATTGATTACTAATCAGCGCCGTGTGTACGGGTAATCTGGTTCCAGTCCAAAATGTTCCATCTGTGTACATTAGTGACAAAGACTCCCCCCATGCAGTGGGGCTCGGTCTGTTATAACTCTTCCGCGTAATATATTTGCCCCACGTTTTTGCGACTGCGAGTGCGAGTGCAACGCGCATGGGGACCGACATGCTGATGGCTCGGTATCGGACGCCGTACAGTGAGCAACGCGATCGCGTCTCTCGCTCGTAAGTGGTA
>NW_025727254.1:197500-200000 GCF_021461385.2 Schistocerca piceifrons | reverse complement strand
TCGTTATTTTTCGTCACTACCTCCCCGTGCCGGGAGTGGGTAATTTGCGCGCCTGCTGCCTTCCTTGGATGTGGTAGCCGTTTCTCAGGCTCCCTCTCCGGAATCGAACCCTGATTCCCCGTTACCCGTTACAACCATGGTAGGCGCAGAACCTACCATCGACAGTTGATAAGGCAGACATTTGAAAGATGCGTCGCCGGTACGAGGACCGTGCGATCAGCCCAAAGTTATTCAGAGTCACCAAGGCAAACGGACCGGACGAGCCGACCGATTGGTTTTGATCTAATAAAAGCGTCCCTTCCATCTCTGGTCGGGACTCTGTTTGCATGTATTAGCTCTAGAATTACCACAGTTATCCAAGTAACGTGGGTACGATCTAAGGAACCATAACTGATTTAATGAGCCATTCGCGGTTTCACCTTAATGCGGCTTGTACTGAGACATGCATGGCTTAATCTTTGAGACAAGCATATGACTACTGGCAGGATCAACCAGGGAGCTGCGTCAACTAGAGCTGAGCAGCCGGCCGCCCGGGAGTGTGTCCCGGGGGCCCGCGCGAACACGCAAGCGTCCGCTCAATCATTCTGCAAACAGGAGGAGGCTGAGCTCCCCTGCACAATACACCTCGAAACCCTCTCAGGTCCCGGCGGCGCGCAGCGCCGTCCCAAGTACTTGGTCGGGTTCGAGAGAGGCGCAATCGCCCGGAGTTAGGCGAGTAGACGCTTTCGGTGCGACCACCCGTGCTCCCAACTGAGCTTGCCGCTGCCGACAGAGGCCCGGGAGCGTGCTGTCGTGGCATTGCCGGCGGGAGACAACACGCGCCACCTACGGTGACCGGCAGCTCCAACGCCAGCGCCACAGAAGGACAAAAGCCCCACTTGGGTGCCGAAGCGAACTCTCCCAGCACAGCGCACGCGCCAACACATCCGCACAGCTGCGATACAAACCACCAGCGAGAACCGCTGGGGCGACCGAGCAGCAGACGGCGTCGCGGCGCCGAGCGCCGGGCGGCGGCGCATCCTCAACGCACACAGTCCTCAATCGGACCAGCACACTGAAGATGTCCACCGCGCTTCGCACCGGGCCCGCGAGGACCTACTTTGGCCGCACGGCGCCGCGCGCAGGGTGCGCCGGCGCGCAGCTGCGACGCCTGCCGCGTCCGTCGGCCGGCGCGCCTGCCACTGGCCGCCCCCACCAGCCGGCTGTAGCGCGTGCGCCCACGCACCGCGCGGCCAGCACGCCGGGAGGCGCCCCCTCACCGGCCGGGGACGGTCCCACCCAGCCACCGCCGCGTATCGCTTCACACCCAGATGCCGTTCAGTTTCGTCGGCATGGTGGGTATCGCTGGAACAACCGGTTAGTACCTCAACCTATCGTCGCCATCACCGATTCACCCCTAGCGAGAACAACCGCACCACAACAGGTTACCATTTGTTCATTTGCGTAACTTCACCAGAAAACGCAGGCGTCCATCGCCATTTGCAACTTCAACGATTATTGCATGCCTGTGTCAGGTGTCACGCCACACTACGTCTGCCCACATACACGCAACAAAATGTGCACGCCTAGACAATACGTGGAAGGTGGCCCCCGTACGTATGCGATGTCCATTGCTCGAACGACTGTCAACCGGCCTCTGTAGCATGTCGCAGATATGGAACGCGGTGCACCATGCCATCACGGTGTGTGAGGAGAGACGACTAGGTCCGAATACATCAACAGACAGCTCATGCTGATCGCCATCCACGGCGTCCGTTCCTCCCACACGTCTCTATGGCGTACCACACTGCAATCCAGCTCTCATAGGGAGACGACACGTAGCTGCGTGCACAATATTTGCACTGTATGGTCCGCCGTTTTTGGGCGCAGTCGTTGTGCGGTCACACATGTGCCACGATGTATCATTCAGTACATAAGGACGAATGTGCAGTACAGATTGTGGTTCACGCGTACGACATCAGCGGACAGTTGACACAGGCCGCACCACAACGTAGCCTGAGTACGTCGCATGCGAAGGGCATTGAACATGCAAACTTCTCACCAACCAGCTTGCGAAGGCAGGGGGCAAGGTGGGGACGTGGGGAGGGGCGGCATGTACGTCCTGCTGCCATCCACATTACAGTGTACAGCAGGAGCATGTGGAAAGTGAGCAAGACTTGCAAGGTGTTTAACATGAAGCGATACACAGGGGTGCGGGCAGTGCGAGTAGCGAACTATATTGCGAGGGTTGCGGGTGGGCAACACTACAGTAATTGAACGAGTCGTATAACAATTACAGAGCAGGTTTAGGCGACAACGTGGGTTACGTTAAGGCGACAACATGGGTTAGGTTAAGGCACAACATGGGTTAGGTTAAGGCACAACATGGGTTAGGTTAAGGCACAACATGGGTTAGGTTAAGGCACAACATGGGTTAGGTTAAGGCACAACATGGGTTAGGTTAAGGCACAACATGGGTTAGGTTAAGGCACAACATGGGTTAGGTTAAGGCACAACATGG
>NW_025727254.1:185000-190000 GCF_021461385.2 Schistocerca piceifrons | reverse complement strand
AGAGCTATCAATCTGTCAATCCTTCCGGTGTCCGGGCCTGGTGAGGTTTCCCGTGTTGAGTCAAATTAAGCCGCAGGCTCCACTCCTGGTGGTGCCCTTCCGTCAATTCCTTTAAGTTTCAGCTTTGCAACCATACTTCCCCCGGAACCCAAAAGCTTTGGTTTCCCGGAGGCTGCCCGCCGAGTCATCGGAGGAACTGCGGCGGATCGCTGGCTGGCATCGTTTATGGTTAGAACTAGGGCGGTATCTGATCGCCTTCGAACCTCTAACTTTCGTTCTTGATTAATGAAAACATACTTGGCAAATGCTTTCGCTTCTGTTCGTCTTGCGACGATCCAAGAATTTCACCTCTAACGTCGCAATACGAATGCCCCCGCCTGTCCCTATTAATCATTACCTCGGGTTCCGAAAACCAACAAAATAGAACCGAGGTCCTATTCCATTATTCCATGCACACAGTATTCAGGCGGGCTTGCCTGCTTTAAGCACTCTAATTTGTTCAAAGTAAACGTGCCGGCCCACCGAGACACTCAATAAAGAGCACCCTGGTAGGATTTCAACGGGGTCCGCCTCGGGACGCACGAGCACGCACGAGGCGGTCGCACGCCTTCAGCTCGCCCCACCGGCAGGACGTCCCACGATACATGCCAGTTAAACACCGACGGGCGGTGAACCAACAGCGTGGGACACAAATCCAACTACGAGCTTTTTAACCGCAACAACTTTAATATACGCTATTGGAGCTGGAATTACCGCGGCTGCTGGCACCAGACTTGCCCTCCAATAGATACTCGTTAAAGGATTTAAAGTGTACTCATTCCGATTACGGGGCCTCGGATGAGTCCCGTATCGTTATTTTTCGTCACTACCTCCCCGTGCCGGGAGTGGGTAATTTGCGCGCCTGCTGCCTTCCTTGGATGTGGTAGCCGTTTCTCAGGCTCCCTCTCCGGAATCGAACCCTGATTCCCCGTTACCCGTTACAACCATGGTAGGCGCAGAACCTACCATCGACAGTTGATAAGGCAGACATTTGAAAGATGCGTCGCCGGTACGAGGACCGTGCGATCAGCCCAAAGTTATTCAGAGTCACCAAGGCAAACGGACCGGACGAGCCGACCGATTGGTTTTGATCTAATAAAAGCGTCCCTTCCATCTCTGGTCGGGACTCTGTTTGCATGTATTAGCTCTAGAATTACCACAGTTATCCAAGTAACGTGGGTACGATCTAAGGAACCATAACTGATTTAATGAGCCATTCGCGGTTTCACCTTAATGCGGCTTGTACTGAGACATGCATGGCTTAATCTTTGAGACAAGCATATGACTACTGGCAGGATCAACCAGGGAGCTGCGTCAACTAGAGCTGAGCAGCCGGCCGCCCGGGAGTGTGTCCCGGGGGCCCGCGCGAACACGCAAGCGTCCGCTCAATCATTCTGCAAACAGGAGGAGGCTGAGCTCCCCTGCACAATACACCTCGAAACCCTCTCAGGTCCCGGCGGCGCGCAGCGCCGTCCCAAGTACTTGGTCGGGTTCGAGAGAGGCGCAATCGCCCGGAGTTAGGCGAGTAGACGCTTTCGGTGCGACCACCCGTGCTCCCAACTGAGCTTGCCGCTGCCGACAGAGGCCCGGGAGCGTGCTGTCGTGGCATTGCCGGCGGGAGACAACACGCGCCACCTACGGTGACCGGCAGCTCCAACGCCAGCGCCACAGAAGGACAAAAGCCCCACTTGGGTGCCGAAGCGAACTCTCCCAGCACAGCGCACGCGCCAACACATCCGCACAGCTGCGATACAAACCACCAGCGAGAACCGCTGGGGCGACCGAGCAGCAGACGGCGTCGCGGCGCCGAGCGCCGGGCGGCGGCGCATCCTCAACGCACACAGTCCTCAATCGGACCAGCACACTGAAGATGTCCACCGCGCTTCGCACCGGGCCCGCGAGGACCTACTTTGGCCGCACGGCGCCGCGCGCAGGGTGCGCCGGCGCGCAGCTGCGACGCCTGCCGCGTCCGTCGGCCGGCGCGCCTGCCACTGGCCGCCCCCACCAGCCGGCTGTAGCGCGTGCGCCCACGCACCGCGCGGCCAGCACGCCGGGAGGCGCCCCCTCACCGGCCGGGGACGGTCCCACCCAGCCACCGCCGCGTATCGCTTCACACCCAGATGCCGTTCAGTTTCGTCGGCATGGTGGGTATCGCTGGAACAACCGGTTAGTACCTCAACCTATCGTCGCCATCACCGATTCACCCCTAGCGAGAACAACCGCACCACAACAGGTTACCATTTGTTCATTTGCGTAACTTCACCAGAAAACGCAGGCGTCCATCGCCATTTGCAACTTCAACGATTATTGCATGCCTGTGTCAGGTGTCACGCCACACTACGTCTGCCCACATACACGCAACAAAATGTGCACGCCTAGACAATACGTGGAAGGTGGCCCCCGTACGTATGCGATGTCCATTGCTCGAACGACTGTCAACCGGCCTCTGTAGCATGTCGCAGATATGGAACGCGGTGCACCATGCCATCACGGTGTGTGAGGAGAGACGACTAGGTCCGAATACATCAACAGACAGCTCATGCTGATCGCCATCCACGGCGTCCGTTCCTCCCACACGTCTCTATGGCGTACCACACTGCAATCCAGCTCTCATAGGGAGACGACACGTAGCTGCGTGCACAATATTTGCACTGTATGGTCCGCCGTTTTTGGGCGCAGTCGTTGTGCGGTCACACATGTGCCACGATGTATCATTCAGTACATAAGGACGAATGTGCAGTACAGATTGTGGTTCACGCGTACGACATCAGCGGACAGTTGACACAGGCCGCACCACAACGTAGCCTGAGTACGTCGCATGCGAAGGGCATTGAACATGCAAACTTCTCACCAACCAGCTTGCGAAGGCAGGGGGCAAGGTGGGGACGTGGGGAGGGGCGGCATGTACGTCCTGCTGCCATCCACATTACAGTGTACAGCAGGAGCATGTGGAAAGTGAGCAAGACTTGCAAGGTGTTTAACATGAAGCGATACACAGGGGTGCGGGCAGTGCGAGTAGCGAACTATATTGCGAGGGTTGCGGGTGGGCAACACTACAGTAATTGAACGAGTCGTATAACAATTACAGAGCAGGTTTAGGCGACAACGTGGGTTACGTTAAGGCGACAACATGGGTTAGGTTAAGGCACAACATGGGTTAGGTTAAGGCACAACATGGGTTAGGTTAAGGCACAACATGGGTTAGGTTAAGGCACAACATGGGTTAGGTTAAGGCACAACATGGGTTAGGTTAAGGCACAACATGGGTTAGGTTAAGGCACAACATGGGTTAGGTTAAGGCACAACATGGGTTAGGTTGAGGCACAACATGGGTTAGGTTAAGGCACAACATGGGTTAGGTTGAGGCACAACATGGGTTAGGTTGAGGCACAACATGGGTTAGGTTGAGGCACAACATGGGTTAGGTTGAGGCACAACATGGGTTAGGTTAAGGTACAACATGGGTTAGGTTAAGGTACAACATGGGTTAGGTTAAGGTACAACATGGGTTAGGTTAAGGTACAACATGGGTTAGGTTAAGGTACAACATGGGTTAGGTTAAGGTACAACATAGGTTAGGTTAAGGTACAACATAGGTTAGGTTAAGGTACAACATAGGTTAGGTTAAGGTACAACATAGGTTAGGTTAAGGTACAACATAGGTTAGGTTAAGGTACAACATAGGTTAGGTTAAGGTACAACATAGGTTAGGTTAGGTTAGGTTAGGTTACACGTTGTTGTACGGAAAGGTGTAGGGGGGGGGGGGGGGGCGGGGGCGGCAGGTTCGTTGATAGTGATTATAGTAAGTGAATGCTTGTGACATGATCAGATTTGTCACGTCAGGATGCACCTTTGGCTTATTAGAGGCGGCGCTCCAATTCTATGCTTGTGTGAGACCTGTGTCTTTGACTCATGTCATTGTTTGTGCGCTGTGACAGGAGGTACTATTGTGATGTTGGGTGCACCGTTGTATAGGACATGTGTGGGTGTTGGTGCCTGGTCTGCGCAATGGTGGATGTCGAAAGGCTGGGATATTGTATTTTCCGCACGGACCTCCTGGTCTGGTTGTGATAGTGTGGATTGTGTAATGTGGCGGAGAAGATGCACTGGATGTTGTTCCATGCTGGTGCTTACATATTGTATGTGCGCCTGTTAGAAGCAGAGAGTGGTGCGTGATCAGAGTGTCTGGCTGACGTGTGGTTCCCATTTTGGGCAGACTCTTTCAGCATGTATACGGACAGTTGTGTATATTTGCTGTAGTTTGATGGCTCTGCATTGATTACTAATCAGCGCCGTGTGTACGGGTAATCTGGTTCCAGTCCAAAATGTTCCATCTGTGTACATTAGTGACAAAGACTCCCCCCATGCAGTGGGGCTCGGTCTGTTATAACTCTTCCGCGTAATATATTTGCCCCACGTTTTTGCGACTGCGAGTGCGAGTGCAACGCGCATGGGGACCGACATGCTGATGGCTCGGTATCGGACGCCGTACAGTGAGCAACGCGATCGCGTCTCTCGCTCGTAAGTGGTACAGGTCGCGGCTCATGTATACGGACAGCGGGAATGTCGCATATTGGAAATAACTCTTCATGAAACGCAAGTTATAGGGGTGGATTGCACTTTACGAGTGCGGGAAACGTCCGCCGTTCATCCGCTGGAGGTGCGAGTTTGGCGGTTGGGGTGGTGCACGAACGGGTGCGGGTGGCGTCATTGCCGGTCCACGGCTTCGTGCGGCAGAGCCACTGGAGATTGGGTGCTATGGTCGACAGAGGCTGCAGCCTTTGTGGGTGGCGTCGAAAGGCGGCCACTGTGGCGCCATCGCTGTCTTAGTCGGCTTGGCGTCTCATAGATGGCGGTAGCGTCGTTGCAGGAGGTCATGTTGCGGGAGACCTACAGATGGCGGTATGTTTTGTGGTGCGGACGTAGTGTTGTCAGATGCGCATAGATGGCGGTATTGCATG
>NW_025727254.1:172500-175000 GCF_021461385.2 Schistocerca piceifrons | reverse complement strand
AAACCACCAGCGAGAACCGCTGGGGCGACCGAGCAGCAGACGGCGTCGCGGCGCCGAGCGCCGGGCGGCGGCGCATCCTCAACGCACACAGTCCTCAATCGGACCAGCACACTGAAGATGTCCACCGCGCTTCGCACCGGGCCCGCGAGGACCTACTTTGGCCGCACGGCGCCGCGCGCAGGGTGCGCCGGCGCGCAGCTGCGACGCCTGCCGCGTCCGTCGGCCGGCGCGCCTGCCACTGGCCGCCCCCACCAGCCGGCTGTAGCGCGTGCGCCCACGCACCGCGCGGCCAGCACGCCGGGAGGCGCCCCCTCACCGGCCGGGGACGGTCCCACCCAGCCACCGCCGCGTATCGCTTCACACCCAGATGCCGTTCAGTTTCGTCGGCATGGTGGGTATCGCTGGAACAACCGGTTAGTACCTCAACCTATCGTCGCCATCACCGATTCACCCCTAGCGAGAACAACCGCACCACAACAGGTTACCATTTGTTCATTTGCGTAACTTCACCAGAAAACGCAGGCGTCCATCGCCATTTGCAACTTCAACGATTATTGCATGCCTGTGTCAGGTGTCACGCCACACTACGTCTGCCCACATACACGCAACAAAATGTGCACGCCTAGACAATACGTGGAAGGTGGCCCCCGTACGTATGCGATGTCCATTGCTCGAACGACTGTCAACCGGCCTCTGTAGCATGTCGCAGATATGGAACGCGGTGCACCATGCCATCACGGTGTGTGAGGAGAGACGACTAGGTCCGAATACATCAACAGACAGCTCATGCTGATCGCCATCCACGGCGTCCGTTCCTCCCACACGTCTCTATGGCGTACCACACTGCAATCCAGCTCTCATAGGGAGACGACACGTAGCTGCGTGCACAATATTTGCACTGTATGGTCCGCCGTTTTTGGGCGCAGTCGTTGTGCGGTCACACATGTGCCACGATGTATCATTCAGTACATAAGGACGAATGTGCAGTACAGATTGTGGTTCACGCGTACGACATCAGCGGACAGTTGACACAGGCCGCACCACAACGTAGCCTGAGTACGTCGCATGCGAAGGGCATTGAACATGCAAACTTCTCACCAACCAGCTTGCGAAGGCAGGGGGCAAGGTGGGGACGTGGGGAGGGGCGGCATGTACGTCCTGCTGCCATCCACATTACAGTGTACAGCAGGAGCATGTGGAAAGTGAGCAAGACTTGCAAGGTGTTTAACATGAAGCGATACACAGGGGTGCGGGCAGTGCGAGTAGCGAACTATATTGCGAGGGTTGCGGGTGGGCAACACTACAGTAATTGAACGAGTCGTATAACAATTACAGAGCAGGTTTAGGCGACAACGTGGGTTACGTTAAGGCGACAACATGGGTTAGGTTAAGGCACAACATGGGTTAGGTTAAGGCACAACATGGGTTAGGTTAAGGCACAACATGGGTTAGGTTAAGGCACAACATGGGTTAGGTTAAGGCACAACATGGGTTAGGTTAAGGCACAACATGGGTTAGGTTAAGGCACAACATGGGTTAGGTTAAGGCACAACATGGGTTAGGTTGAGGCACAACATGGGTTAGGTTAAGGCACAACATGGGTTAGGTTGAGGCACAACATGGGTTAGGTTGAGGCACAACATGGGTTAGGTTGAGGCACAACATGGGTTAGGTTAAGGTACAACATGGGTTAGGTTAAGGTACAACATGGGTTAGGTTAAGGTACAACATGGGTTAGGTTAAGGTACAACATGGGTTAGGTTAAGGTACAACATGGGTTAGGTTAAGGTACAACATAGGTTAGGTTAAGGTACAACATAGGTTAGGTTAAGGTACAACATAGGTTAGGTTAAGGTACAACATAGGTTAGGTTAAGGTACAACATAGGTTAGGTTAAGGTACAACATAGGTTAGGTTAAGGTACAACATAGGTTAGGTTAGGTTAGGTTAGGTTACACGTTGTTGTACGGAAAGGTGTAGGGGGGGGGGGGGGCGGGGGCGGCAGGTTCGTTGATAGTGATTATAGTAAGTGAATGCTTGTGACATGATCAGATTTGTCACGTCAGGATGCACCTTTGGCTTATTAGAGGCGGCGCTCCAATTCTATGCTTGTGTGAGACCTGTGTCTTTGACTCATGTCATTGTTTGTGCGCTGTGACAGGAGGTACTATTGTGATGTTGGGTGCACCGTTGTATAGGACATGTGTGGGTGTTGGTGCCTGGTCTGCGCAATGGTGGATGTCGAAAGGCTGGGATATTGTATTTTCCGCACGGACCTCCTGGTCTGGTTGTGATAGTGTGGATTGTGTAATGTGGCGGAGAAGATGCACTGGATGTTGTTCCATGCTGGTGCTTACATATTGTATGTGCGCCTGTTAGAAGCAGAGAGTGGTGCGTGATCAGAGTGTCTGGCTGACGTGTGGTTCCCATTTTGGGCAGACTCTTTCAGCATGTATACGGACAGTTGTGTATATTTGCTGTAGTTTGATGGCTCTGCATT
>NW_025727254.1:162500-165000 GCF_021461385.2 Schistocerca piceifrons | reverse complement strand
AGGCGGTCGCACGCCTTCAGCTCGCCCCACCGGCAGGACGTCCCACGATACATGCCAGTTAAACACCGACGGGCGGTGAACCAACAGCGTGGGACACAAATCCAACTACGAGCTTTTTAACCGCAACAACTTTAATATACGCTATTGGAGCTGGAATTACCGCGGCTGCTGGCACCAGACTTGCCCTCCAATAGATACTCGTTAAAGGATTTAAAGTGTACTCATTCCGATTACGGGGCCTCGGATGAGTCCCGTATCGTTATTTTTCGTCACTACCTCCCCGTGCCGGGAGTGGGTAATTTGCGCGCCTGCTGCCTTCCTTGGATGTGGTAGCCGTTTCTCAGGCTCCCTCTCCGGAATCGAACCCTGATTCCCCGTTACCCGTTACAACCATGGTAGGCGCAGAACCTACCATCGACAGTTGATAAGGCAGACATTTGAAAGATGCGTCGCCGGTACGAGGACCGTGCGATCAGCCCAAAGTTATTCAGAGTCACCAAGGCAAACGGACCGGACGAGCCGACCGATTGGTTTTGATCTAATAAAAGCGTCCCTTCCATCTCTGGTCGGGACTCTGTTTGCATGTATTAGCTCTAGAATTACCACAGTTATCCAAGTAACGTGGGTACGATCTAAGGAACCATAACTGATTTAATGAGCCATTCGCGGTTTCACCTTAATGCGGCTTGTACTGAGACATGCATGGCTTAATCTTTGAGACAAGCATATGACTACTGGCAGGATCAACCAGGGAGCTGCGTCAACTAGAGCTGAGCAGCCGGCCGCCCGGGAGTGTGTCCCGGGGGCCCGCGCGAACACGCAAGCGTCCGCTCAATCATTCTGCAAACAGGAGGAGGCTGAGCTCCCCTGCACAATACACCTCGAAACCCTCTCAGGTCCCGGCGGCGCGCAGCGCCGTCCCAAGTACTTGGTCGGGTTCGAGAGAGGCGCAATCGCCCGGAGTTAGGCGAGTAGACGCTTTCGGTGCGACCACCCGTGCTCCCAACTGAGCTTGCCGCTGCCGACAGAGGCCCGGGAGCGTGCTGTCGTGGCATTGCCGGCGGGAGACAACACGCGCCACCTACGGTGACCGGCAGCTCCAACGCCAGCGCCACAGAAGGACAAAAGCCCCACTTGGGTGCCGAAGCGAACTCTCCCAGCACAGCGCACGCGCCAACACATCCGCACAGCTGCGATACAAACCACCAGCGAGAACCGCTGGGGCGACCGAGCAGCAGACGGCGTCGCGGCGCCGAGCGCCGGGCGGCGGCGCATCCTCAACGCACACAGTCCTCAATCGGACCAGCACACTGAAGATGTCCACCGCGCTTCGCACCGGGCCCGCGAGGACCTACTTTGGCCGCACGGCGCCGCGCGCAGGGTGCGCCGGCGCGCAGCTGCGACGCCTGCCGCGTCCGTCGGCCGGCGCGCCTGCCACTGGCCGCCCCCACCAGCCGGCTGTAGCGCGTGCGCCCACGCACCGCGCGGCCAGCACGCCGGGAGGCGCCCCCTCACCGGCCGGGGACGGTCCCACCCAGCCACCGCCGCGTATCGCTTCACACCCAGATGCCGTTCAGTTTCGTCGGCATGGTGGGTATCGCTGGAACAACCGGTTAGTACCTCAACCTATCGTCGCCATCACCGATTCACCCCTAGCGAGAACAACCGCACCACAACAGGTTACCATTTGTTCATTTGCGTAACTTCACCAGAAAACGCAGGCGTCCATCGCCATTTGCAACTTCAACGATTATTGCATGCCTGTGTCAGGTGTCACGCCACACTACGTCTGCCCACATACACGCAACAAAATGTGCACGCCTAGACAATACGTGGAAGGTGGCCCCCGTACGTATGCGATGTCCATTGCTCGAACGACTGTCAACCGGCCTCTGTAGCATGTCGCAGATATGGAACGCGGTGCACCATGCCATCACGGTGTGTGAGGAGAGACGACTAGGTCCGAATACATCAACAGACAGCTCATGCTGATCGCCATCCACGGCGTCCGTTCCTCCCACACGTCTCTATGGCGTACCACACTGCAATCCAGCTCTCATAGGGAGACGACACGTAGCTGCGTGCACAATATTTGCACTGTATGGTCCGCCGTTTTTGGGCGCAGTCGTTGTGCGGTCACACATGTGCCACGATGTATCATTCAGTACATAAGGACGAATGTGCAGTACAGATTGTGGTTCACGCGTACGACATCAGCGGACAGTTGACACAGGCCGCACCACAACGTAGCCTGAGTACGTCGCATGCGAAGGGCATTGAACATGCAAACTTCTCACCAACCAGCTTGCGAAGGCAGGGGGCAAGGTGGGGACGTGGGGAGGGGCGGCATGTACGTCCTGCTGCCATCCACATTACAGTGTACAGCAGGAGCATGTGGAAAGTGAGCAAGACTTGCAAGGTGTTTAACATGAAGCGATACACAGGGGTGCGGGCAGTGCGAGTAGCGAACTATATTGCGAGGGTTGCGGGTGGGCAACAC
>NW_025727254.1:150000-152500 GCF_021461385.2 Schistocerca piceifrons | reverse complement strand
GACCTACTTTGGCCGCACGGCGCCGCGCGCAGGGTGCGCCGGCGCGCAGCTGCGACGCCTGCCGCGTCCGTCGGCCGGCGCGCCTGCCACTGGCCGCCCCCACCAGCCGGCTGTAGCGCGTGCGCCCACGCACCGCGCGGCCAGCACGCCGGGAGGCGCCCCCTCACCGGCCGGGGACGGTCCCACCCAGCCACCGCCGCGTATCGCTTCACACCCAGATGCCGTTCAGTTTCGTCGGCATGGTGGGTATCGCTGGAACAACCGGTTAGTACCTCAACCTATCGTCGCCATCACCGATTCACCCCTAGCGAGAACAACCGCACCACAACAGGTTACCATTTGTTCATTTGCGTAACTTCACCAGAAAACGCAGGCGTCCATCGCCATTTGCAACTTCAACGATTATTGCATGCCTGTGTCAGGTGTCACGCCACACTACGTCTGCCCACATACACGCAACAAAATGTGCACGCCTAGACAATACGTGGAAGGTGGCCCCCGTACGTATGCGATGTCCATTGCTCGAACGACTGTCAACCGGCCTCTGTAGCATGTCGCAGATATGGAACGCGGTGCACCATGCCATCACGGTGTGTGAGGAGAGACGACTAGGTCCGAATACATCAACAGACAGCTCATGCTGATCGCCATCCACGGCGTCCGTTCCTCCCACACGTCTCTATGGCGTACCACACTGCAATCCAGCTCTCATAGGGAGACGACACGTAGCTGCGTGCACAATATTTGCACTGTATGGTCCGCCGTTTTTGGGCGCAGTCGTTGTGCGGTCACACATGTGCCACGATGTATCATTCAGTACATAAGGACGAATGTGCAGTACAGATTGTGGTTCACGCGTACGACATCAGCGGACAGTTGACACAGGCCGCACCACAACGTAGCCTGAGTACGTCGCATGCGAAGGGCATTGAACATGCAAACTTCTCACCAACCAGCTTGCGAAGGCAGGGGGCAAGGTGGGGACGTGGGGAGGGGCGGCATGTACGTCCTGCTGCCATCCACATTACAGTGTACAGCAGGAGCATGTGGAAAGTGAGCAAGACTTGCAAGGTGTTTAACATGAAGCGATACACAGGGGTGCGGGCAGTGCGAGTAGCGAACTATATTGCGAGGGTTGCGGGTGGGCAACACTACAGTAATTGAACGAGTCGTATAACAATTACAGAGCAGGTTTAGGCGACAACGTGGGTTACGTTAAGGCGACAACATGGGTTAGGTTAAGGCACAACATGGGTTAGGTTAAGGCACAACATGGGTTAGGTTAAGGCACAACATGGGTTAGGTTAAGGCACAACATGGGTTAGGTTAAGGCACAACATGGGTTAGGTTAAGGCACAACATGGGTTAGGTTAAGGCACAACATGGGTTAGGTTAAGGCACAACATGGGTTAGGTTGAGGCACAACATGGGTTAGGTTAAGGCACAACATGGGTTAGGTTGAGGCACAACATGGGTTAGGTTGAGGCACAACATGGGTTAGGTTGAGGCACAACATGGGTTAGGTTAAGGTACAACATGGGTTAGGTTAAGGTACAACATGGGTTAGGTTAAGGTACAACATGGGTTAGGTTAAGGTACAACATGGGTTAGGTTAAGGTACAACATGGGTTAGGTTAAGGTACAACATAGGTTAGGTTAAGGTACAACATAGGTTAGGTTAAGGTACAACATAGGTTAGGTTAAGGTACAACATAGGTTAGGTTAAGGTACAACATAGGTTAGGTTAAGGTACAACATAGGTTAGGTTAAGGTACAACATAGGTTAGGTTAGGTTAGGTTAGGTTACACGTTGTTGTACGGAAAGGTGTAGGGGGGGGGGGGGGCGGGGGCGGCAGGTTCGTTGATAGTGATTATAGTAAGTGAATGCTTGTGACATGATCAGATTTGTCACGTCAGGATGCACCTTTGGCTTATTAGAGGCGGCGCTCCAATTCTATGCTTGTGTGAGACCTGTGTCTTTGACTCATGTCATTGTTTGTGCGCTGTGACAGGAGGTACTATTGTGATGTTGGGTGCACCGTTGTATAGGACATGTGTGGGTGTTGGTGCCTGGTCTGCGCAATGGTGGATGTCGAAAGGCTGGGATATTGTATTTTCCGCACGGACCTCCTGGTCTGGTTGTGATAGTGTGGATTGTGTAATGTGGCGGAGAAGATGCACTGGATGTTGTTCCATGCTGGTGCTTACATATTGTATGTGCGCCTGTTAGAAGCAGAGAGTGGTGCGTGATCAGAGTGTCTGGCTGACGTGTGGTTCCCATTTTGGGCAGACTCTTTCAGCATGTATACGGACAGTTGTGTATATTTGCTGTAGTTTGATGGCTCTGCATTGATTACTAATCAGCGCCGTGTGTACGGGTAATCTGGTTCCAGTCCAAAATGTTCCATCTGTGTACATTAGTGACAAAGACTCCCCCCATGCAGTGGGGCTCGGTCTGTTATAACTCTTCCGCGTAATATATTTGCCCCACGTTTTTGCG
>NW_025727254.1:140000-142500 GCF_021461385.2 Schistocerca piceifrons | reverse complement strand
CTGGAATTACCGCGGCTGCTGGCACCAGACTTGCCCTCCAATAGATACTCGTTAAAGGATTTAAAGTGTACTCATTCCGATTACGGGGCCTCGGATGAGTCCCGTATCGTTATTTTTCGTCACTACCTCCCCGTGCCGGGAGTGGGTAATTTGCGCGCCTGCTGCCTTCCTTGGATGTGGTAGCCGTTTCTCAGGCTCCCTCTCCGGAATCGAACCCTGATTCCCCGTTACCCGTTACAACCATGGTAGGCGCAGAACCTACCATCGACAGTTGATAAGGCAGACATTTGAAAGATGCGTCGCCGGTACGAGGACCGTGCGATCAGCCCAAAGTTATTCAGAGTCACCAAGGCAAACGGACCGGACGAGCCGACCGATTGGTTTTGATCTAATAAAAGCGTCCCTTCCATCTCTGGTCGGGACTCTGTTTGCATGTATTAGCTCTAGAATTACCACAGTTATCCAAGTAACGTGGGTACGATCTAAGGAACCATAACTGATTTAATGAGCCATTCGCGGTTTCACCTTAATGCGGCTTGTACTGAGACATGCATGGCTTAATCTTTGAGACAAGCATATGACTACTGGCAGGATCAACCAGGGAGCTGCGTCAACTAGAGCTGAGCAGCCGGCCGCCCGGGAGTGTGTCCCGGGGGCCCGCGCGAACACGCAAGCGTCCGCTCAATCATTCTGCAAACAGGAGGAGGCTGAGCTCCCCTGCACAATACACCTCGAAACCCTCTCAGGTCCCGGCGGCGCGCAGCGCCGTCCCAAGTACTTGGTCGGGTTCGAGAGAGGCGCAATCGCCCGGAGTTAGGCGAGTAGACGCTTTCGGTGCGACCACCCGTGCTCCCAACTGAGCTTGCCGCTGCCGACAGAGGCCCGGGAGCGTGCTGTCGTGGCATTGCCGGCGGGAGACAACACGCGCCACCTACGGTGACCGGCAGCTCCAACGCCAGCGCCACAGAAGGACAAAAGCCCCACTTGGGTGCCGAAGCGAACTCTCCCAGCACAGCGCACGCGCCAACACATCCGCACAGCTGCGATACAAACCACCAGCGAGAACCGCTGGGGCGACCGAGCAGCAGACGGCGTCGCGGCGCCGAGCGCCGGGCGGCGGCGCATCCTCAACGCACACAGTCCTCAATCGGACCAGCACACTGAAGATGTCCACCGCGCTTCGCACCGGGCCCGCGAGGACCTACTTTGGCCGCACGGCGCCGCGCGCAGGGTGCGCCGGCGCGCAGCTGCGACGCCTGCCGCGTCCGTCGGCCGGCGCGCCTGCCACTGGCCGCCCCCACCAGCCGGCTGTAGCGCGTGCGCCCACGCACCGCGCGGCCAGCACGCCGGGAGGCGCCCCCTCACCGGCCGGGGACGGTCCCACCCAGCCACCGCCGCGTATCGCTTCACACCCAGATGCCGTTCAGTTTCGTCGGCATGGTGGGTATCGCTGGAACAACCGGTTAGTACCTCAACCTATCGTCGCCATCACCGATTCACCCCTAGCGAGAACAACCGCACCACAACAGGTTACCATTTGTTCATTTGCGTAACTTCACCAGAAAACGCAGGCGTCCATCGCCATTTGCAACTTCAACGATTATTGCATGCCTGTGTCAGGTGTCACGCCACACTACGTCTGCCCACATACACGCAACAAAATGTGCACGCCTAGACAATACGTGGAAGGTGGCCCCCGTACGTATGCGATGTCCATTGCTCGAACGACTGTCAACCGGCCTCTGTAGCATGTCGCAGATATGGAACGCGGTGCACCATGCCATCACGGTGTGTGAGGAGAGACGACTAGGTCCGAATACATCAACAGACAGCTCATGCTGATCGCCATCCACGGCGTCCGTTCCTCCCACACGTCTCTATGGCGTACCACACTGCAATCCAGCTCTCATAGGGAGACGACACGTAGCTGCGTGCACAATATTTGCACTGTATGGTCCGCCGTTTTTGGGCGCAGTCGTTGTGCGGTCACACATGTGCCACGATGTATCATTCAGTACATAAGGACGAATGTGCAGTACAGATTGTGGTTCACGCGTACGACATCAGCGGACAGTTGACACAGGCCGCACCACAACGTAGCCTGAGTACGTCGCATGCGAAGGGCATTGAACATGCAAACTTCTCACCAACCAGCTTGCGAAGGCAGGGGGCAAGGTGGGGACGTGGGGAGGGGCGGCATGTACGTCCTGCTGCCATCCACATTACAGTGTACAGCAGGAGCATGTGGAAAGTGAGCAAGACTTGCAAGGTGTTTAACATGAAGCGATACACAGGGGTGCGGGCAGTGCGAGTAGCGAACTATATTGCGAGGGTTGCGGGTGGGCAACACTACAGTAATTGAACGAGTCGTATAACAATTACAGAGCAGGTTTAGGCGACAACGTGGGTTACGTTAAGGCGACAACATGGGTTAGGTTAAGGCACAACATGGGTTAGGTTAAGGCACAACATGGGTTAGGTTAAGGCACAACATGGGTTA
>NW_025727254.1:132500-135000 GCF_021461385.2 Schistocerca piceifrons | reverse complement strand
CGGGCATATCTCTGTCGTGACACTACTTGGCCATTAATTCTGACCGTTGGGTCCCTATTTAACTTGCCTTTCAAGAGCATATATAGGGATTTTTGTGGTGCTATGGACATTTTAGTCTTCGTACACCAGTTGGTTAATAGATCAATAACCAGTCGTGATCGGTCCTCGATCACATTGCGAGTGTCACCTTCTACTAGAATTGCGAGATCATCCGCATAAGCAACGACTCCCAGAACTGCAGTCTCTCGCTGCAGGACGTTCAACAAAGGTTCCATGTTAATATCCCAGAAAATGGGACCACACACCGATCCCTGGGGACAACCACGGGATACTCTTTTAGATACGACGGCTCCAGGAGCCGTTATCCTAGCAGTCCTTCCATCACAGTAGGCCTCCAGACAGCCATACAGCAGCCGCGGGCACCCAATCTCTCGCAGACGAGAGAAGAGTGCCGGCCACCACAGGTTGTCGAAGGCCCCTGAGATGTCTATCATTATACCAAGTACATACTTTGATGTCGCAGAGTGAACAATCCGGCAAACCTCATTGATCGCATCCTGGGTGGAGCGACCCTTTCGGAATCCGAACTGCCTATCACTCATACCATACAGAGTTCGATGACTCTGGAGACGGTCAGCCAGCAACTTCTCAAATGCTTTGCCCATTACATCCAGCAGACAGATAGGCCGATAGGATTTCGGCACTGTTGGATCTTTATCAGGGCCTTTCCTGATAATTACAACTTCTGCAGTTTTCCACTTTAGTGGATAATAGCCCCTTTGTAAACAGCTGTTGTAAATACGACTTAGTGCCGGGGCGACCAAGTGTGCGAGTCCCTGTAAGATCTCCACAGGGATCCCGTCAGGACCAGGCGCCTTCTTCCTTGCAAAGGTGTAGATGGTTGCTTCTACCTCCTCTGCTGAGAAAGGGCACACGTTTGTATCGTTAAGATACGGAATCGACAGCGCCTGACGTATGTCCCGCTGCTCGTGCGAGTCTTGGTCCTCAATGTCATCAGGCAATAATGTATCCAACAGCAACCTTGCTGTTTCTTCCCAATTCTTGGTCATGTCTCCATCCCCAGCACGTAGCGTAGACAGCATCATGGGCGATCTTATTTTTTCTCGAACGATTTTGTAAGGAACTCCCCAAGGGTCTGTTCCCAGCTGATCGTTCACAAATCTTTCCCAGGATTGGCGCCTTGTAATGTCCAACTGATCCTTGTATCTCTGCTTCAGACGACGATAAATACGCAGGTGGTATTGTCGTTCGTCATGGGCAAAGCTCCTTTGGTAGTTGCTTCGCGCCCTTCTGACTGACCGTTTGAGCACAGTCAATTCAGGGGTCCATGGGGTGGACTCCCTGCAGATGTATCTCGCTATTCGAGGTACAGCCAGTGTGATAGCCGTTTGCACGGAGCTTACCAGCTCCTCCACAGCTTCATCAATATTACCTATGTCCTCTCCGAACTCGGGAGGACTGAACACCTGCACGAGTCGGTCCCAGTCTGTCCGAGCATAATTGAAGCGTTCCACCCACTCGCCTGGCACATCCGTGATGGTCGGCGCTATATCAAATGTTATACAGTTATGATCACTGACAGTAAGATGTTCTCTTACTTGCCAGTTATGGACGTGGGGTGCTGCCCTCTCGCTTGCTAGTGTGACATCAATATTTGATGTTGCACCCGCCCTCCCTGAGTAGGTCGGGGGGTACCCAGGCAAGTTTAGCACATACATGTGCGTTTCCATTATCAAATCAACAAGCTCCGCACCCCTACCGTCCTGTACATCACTGTGCCAGAGTGGGGACTTAGCATTAGCATCAAGAGCTACAATTATAGCCTGCCCGGCTAAAACTCGTAGTATCCAATTCAGCTGATCAAGATAAATCTTGATGTCATGTCTGAATTGGCAGTAGACGTTTACAACGTACATACTGTAAGACAGCAGATTTAGTTGTACAACTATAATATGCTCAGTACAGAACTGATTTAATATCGTAGATAGGGACAGCGGGAATCTCGTTAATCCATTCATGCGCGTCACTAATTAGATGACGAGGCATTTGGCTACCTTAAGAGAGTCATAGTTACTCCCGCCGTTTACCCGCGCTTGCTTGAATTTCTTCACGTTGACATTCAGAGCACTGGGCAGAAATCACATTGCGTCAACACCCGCTAGGGCCATCGCAATGCTTTGTTTTAATTAGACAGTCGGATTCCCCCAGTCCGTGCCAGTTCTGAGTTGATCGTTGAATGGCGGCCGAAGAGAATCCGCGCACCCGCGCGCCCCCGGAGGAGCACGCTAAGGCGGACGCGGCCTCGCAGCAAGGAAGATCCGTGGGAGGCCAAGGCACGGGACCGAGCTCGGATCCTGCACGCAGGTTGAAGCACCGGGGCGCGAACGCCGCGCAGGCGCGCGCATCCTGCACCGCCGGCCAGCACGAGGCCGACCAACGGCGAGAGCAGACCACGCCCGCGCTAAACGCCCGCACTTAC
>NW_025727254.1:125000-127500 GCF_021461385.2 Schistocerca piceifrons | reverse complement strand
TGAGACATGCATGGCTTAATCTTTGAGACAAGCATATGACTACTGGCAGGATCAACCAGGGAGCTGCGTCAACTAGAGCTGAGCAGCCGGCCGCCCGGGAGTGTGTCCCGGGGGCCCGCGCGAACACGCAAGCGTCCGCTCAATCATTCTGCAAACAGGAGGAGGCTGAGCTCCCCTGCACAATACACCTCGAAACCCTCTCAGGTCCCGGCGGCGCGCAGCGCCGTCCCAAGTACTTGGTCGGGTTCGAGAGAGGCGCAATCGCCCGGAGTTAGGCGAGTAGACGCTTTCGGTGCGACCACCCGTGCTCCCAACTGAGCTTGCCGCTGCCGACAGAGGCCCGGGAGCGTGCTGTCGTGGCATTGCCGGCGGGAGACAACACGCGCCACCTACGGTGACCGGCAGCTCCAACGCCAGCGCCACAGAAGGACAAAAGCCCCACTTGGGTGCCGAAGCGAACTCTCCCAGCACAGCGCACGCGCCAACACATCCGCACAGCTGCGATACAAACCACCAGCGAGAACCGCTGGGGCGACCGAGCAGCAGACGGCGTCGCGGCGCCGAGCGCCGGGCGGCGGCGCATCCTCAACGCACACAGTCCTCAATCGGACCAGCACACTGAAGATGTCCACCGCGCTTCGCACCGGGCCCGCGAGGACCTACTTTGGCCGCACGGCGCCGCGCGCAGGGTGCGCCGGCGCGCAGCTGCGACGCCTGCCGCGTCCGTCGGCCGGCGCGCCTGCCACTGGCCGCCCCCACCAGCCGGCTGTAGCGCGTGCGCCCACGCACCGCGCGGCCAGCACGCCGGGAGGCGCCCCCTCACCGGCCGGGGACGGTCCCACCCAGCCACCGCCGCGTATCGCTTCACACCCAGATGCCGTTCAGTTTCGTCGGCATGGTGGGTATCGCTGGAACAACCGGTTAGTACCTCAACCTATCGTCGCCATCACCGATTCACCCCTAGCGAGAACAACCGCACCACAACAGGTTACCATTTGTTCATTTGCGTAACTTCACCAGAAAACGCAGGCGTCCATCGCCATTTGCAACTTCAACGATTATTGCATGCCTGTGTCAGGTGTCACGCCACACTACGTCTGCCCACATACACGCAACAAAATGTGCACGCCTAGACAATACGTGGAAGGTGGCCCCCGTACGTATGCGATGTCCATTGCTCGAACGACTGTCAACCGGCCTCTGTAGCATGTCGCAGATATGGAACGCGGTGCACCATGCCATCACGGTGTGTGAGGAGAGACGACTAGGTCCGAATACATCAACAGACAGCTCATGCTGATCGCCATCCACGGCGTCCGTTCCTCCCACACGTCTCTATGGCGTACCACACTGCAATCCAGCTCTCATAGGGAGACGACACGTAGCTGCGTGCACAATATTTGCACTGTATGGTCCGCCGTTTTTGGGCGCAGTCGTTGTGCGGTCACACATGTGCCACGATGTATCATTCAGTACATAAGGACGAATGTGCAGTACAGATTGTGGTTCACGCGTACGACATCAGCGGACAGTTGACACAGGCCGCACCACAACGTAGCCTGAGTACGTCGCATGCGAAGGGCATTGAACATGCAAACTTCTCACCAACCAGCTTGCGAAGGCAGGGGGCAAGGTGGGGACGTGGGGAGGGGCGGCATGTACGTCCTGCTGCCATCCACATTACAGTGTACAGCAGGAGCATGTGGAAAGTGAGCAAGACTTGCAAGGTGTTTAACATGAAGCGATACACAGGGGTGCGGGCAGTGCGAGTAGCGAACTATATTGCGAGGGTTGCGGGTGGGCAACACTACAGTAATTGAACGAGTCGTATAACAATTACAGAGCAGGTTTAGGCGACAACGTGGGTTACGTTAAGGCGACAACATGGGTTAGGTTAAGGCACAACATGGGTTAGGTTAAGGCACAACATGGGTTAGGTTAAGGCACAACATGGGTTAGGTTAAGGCACAACATGGGTTAGGTTAAGGCACAACATGGGTTAGGTTAAGGCACAACATGGGTTAGGTTAAGGCACAACATGGGTTAGGTTGAGGCACAACATGGGTTAGGTTAAGGCACAACATGGGTTAGGTTGAGGCACAACATGGGTTAGGTTGAGGCACAACATGGGTTAGGTTGAGGCACAACATGGGTTAGGTTAAGGTACAACATGGGTTAGGTTAAGGTACAACATGGGTTAGGTTAAGGTACAACATGGGTTAGGTTAAGGTACAACATGGGTTAGGTTAAGGTACAACATGGGTTAGGTTAAGGTACAACATAGGTTAGGTTAAGGTACAACATAGGTTAGGTTAAGGTACAACATAGGTTAGGTTAAGGTACAACATAGGTTAGGTTAAGGTACAACATAGGTTAGGTTAAGGTACAACATAGGTTAGGTTAAGGTACAACATAGGTTAGGTTAGGTTAGGTTAGGTTACACGTTGTTGTACGGAAAGGTGTAGGGGGGGGGGGGGGCGGGGGCGGCAGGTTCGTTGAT
>NW_025727254.1:112500-117500 GCF_021461385.2 Schistocerca piceifrons | reverse complement strand
TTAAGTTTCAGCTTTGCAACCATACTTCCCCCGGAACCCAAAAGCTTTGGTTTCCCGGAGGCTGCCCGCCGAGTCATCGGAGGAACTGCGGCGGATCGCTGGCTGGCATCGTTTATGGTTAGAACTAGGGCGGTATCTGATCGCCTTCGAACCTCTAACTTTCGTTCTTGATTAATGAAAACATACTTGGCAAATGCTTTCGCTTCTGTTCGTCTTGCGACGATCCAAGAATTTCACCTCTAACGTCGCAATACGAATGCCCCCGCCTGTCCCTATTAATCATTACCTCGGGTTCCGAAAACCAACAAAATAGAACCGAGGTCCTATTCCATTATTCCATGCACACAGTATTCAGGCGGGCTTGCCTGCTTTAAGCACTCTAATTTGTTCAAAGTAAACGTGCCGGCCCACCGAGACACTCAATAAAGAGCACCCTGGTAGGATTTCAACGGGGTCCGCCTCGGGACGCACGAGCACGCACGAGGCGGTCGCACGCCTTCAGCTCGCCCCACCGGCAGGACGTCCCACGATACATGCCAGTTAAACACCGACGGGCGGTGAACCAACAGCGTGGGACACAAATCCAACTACGAGCTTTTTAACCGCAACAACTTTAATATACGCTATTGGAGCTGGAATTACCGCGGCTGCTGGCACCAGACTTGCCCTCCAATAGATACTCGTTAAAGGATTTAAAGTGTACTCATTCCGATTACGGGGCCTCGGATGAGTCCCGTATCGTTATTTTTCGTCACTACCTCCCCGTGCCGGGAGTGGGTAATTTGCGCGCCTGCTGCCTTCCTTGGATGTGGTAGCCGTTTCTCAGGCTCCCTCTCCGGAATCGAACCCTGATTCCCCGTTACCCGTTACAACCATGGTAGGCGCAGAACCTACCATCGACAGTTGATAAGGCAGACATTTGAAAGATGCGTCGCCGGTACGAGGACCGTGCGATCAGCCCAAAGTTATTCAGAGTCACCAAGGCAAACGGACCGGACGAGCCGACCGATTGGTTTTGATCTAATAAAAGCGTCCCTTCCATCTCTGGTCGGGACTCTGTTTGCATGTATTAGCTCTAGAATTACCACAGTTATCCAAGTAACGTGGGTACGATCTAAGGAACCATAACTGATTTAATGAGCCATTCGCGGTTTCACCTTAATGCGGCTTGTACTGAGACATGCATGGCTTAATCTTTGAGACAAGCATATGACTACTGGCAGGATCAACCAGGGAGCTGCGTCAACTAGAGCTGAGCAGCCGGCCGCCCGGGAGTGTGTCCCGGGGGCCCGCGCGAACACGCAAGCGTCCGCTCAATCATTCTGCAAACAGGAGGAGGCTGAGCTCCCCTGCACAATACACCTCGAAACCCTCTCAGGTCCCGGCGGCGCGCAGCGCCGTCCCAAGTACTTGGTCGGGTTCGAGAGAGGCGCAATCGCCCGGAGTTAGGCGAGTAGACGCTTTCGGTGCGACCACCCGTGCTCCCAACTGAGCTTGCCGCTGCCGACAGAGGCCCGGGAGCGTGCTGTCGTGGCATTGCCGGCGGGAGACAACACGCGCCACCTACGGTGACCGGCAGCTCCAACGCCAGCGCCACAGAAGGACAAAAGCCCCACTTGGGTGCCGAAGCGAACTCTCCCAGCACAGCGCACGCGCCAACACATCCGCACAGCTGCGATACAAACCACCAGCGAGAACCGCTGGGGCGACCGAGCAGCAGACGGCGTCGCGGCGCCGAGCGCCGGGCGGCGGCGCATCCTCAACGCACACAGTCCTCAATCGGACCAGCACACTGAAGATGTCCACCGCGCTTCGCACCGGGCCCGCGAGGACCTACTTTGGCCGCACGGCGCCGCGCGCAGGGTGCGCCGGCGCGCAGCTGCGACGCCTGCCGCGTCCGTCGGCCGGCGCGCCTGCCACTGGCCGCCCCCACCAGCCGGCTGTAGCGCGTGCGCCCACGCACCGCGCGGCCAGCACGCCGGGAGGCGCCCCCTCACCGGCCGGGGACGGTCCCACCCAGCCACCGCCGCGTATCGCTTCACACCCAGATGCCGTTCAGTTTCGTCGGCATGGTGGGTATCGCTGGAACAACCGGTTAGTACCTCAACCTATCGTCGCCATCACCGATTCACCCCTAGCGAGAACAACCGCACCACAACAGGTTACCATTTGTTCATTTGCGTAACTTCACCAGAAAACGCAGGCGTCCATCGCCATTTGCAACTTCAACGATTATTGCATGCCTGTGTCAGGTGTCACGCCACACTACGTCTGCCCACATACACGCAACAAAATGTGCACGCCTAGACAATACGTGGAAGGTGGCCCCCGTACGTATGCGATGTCCATTGCTCGAACGACTGTCAACCGGCCTCTGTAGCATGTCGCAGATATGGAACGCGGTGCACCATGCCATCACGGTGTGTGAGGAGAGACGACTAGGTCCGAATACATCAACAGACAGCTCATGCTGATCGCCATCCACGGCGTCCGTTCCTCCCACACGTCTCTATGGCGTACCACACTGCAATCCAGCTCTCATAGGGAGACGACACGTAGCTGCGTGCACAATATTTGCACTGTATGGTCCGCCGTTTTTGGGCGCAGTCGTTGTGCGGTCACACATGTGCCACGATGTATCATTCAGTACATAAGGACGAATGTGCAGTACAGATTGTGGTTCACGCGTACGACATCAGCGGACAGTTGACACAGGCCGCACCACAACGTAGCCTGAGTACGTCGCATGCGAAGGGCATTGAACATGCAAACTTCTCACCAACCAGCTTGCGAAGGCAGGGGGCAAGGTGGGGACGTGGGGAGGGGCGGCATGTACGTCCTGCTGCCATCCACATTACAGTGTACAGCAGGAGCATGTGGAAAGTGAGCAAGACTTGCAAGGTGTTTAACATGAAGCGATACACAGGGGTGCGGGCAGTGCGAGTAGCGAACTATATTGCGAGGGTTGCGGGTGGGCAACACTACAGTAATTGAACGAGTCGTATAACAATTACAGAGCAGGTTTAGGCGACAACGTGGGTTACGTTAAGGCGACAACATGGGTTAGGTTAAGGCACAACATGGGTTAGGTTAAGGCACAACATGGGTTAGGTTAAGGCACAACATGGGTTAGGTTAAGGCACAACATGGGTTAGGTTAAGGCACAACATGGGTTAGGTTAAGGCACAACATGGGTTAGGTTAAGGCACAACATGGGTTAGGTTAAGGCACAACATGGGTTAGGTTGAGGCACAACATGGGTTAGGTTAAGGCACAACATGGGTTAGGTTGAGGCACAACATGGGTTAGGTTGAGGCACAACATGGGTTAGGTTGAGGCACAACATGGGTTAGGTTAAGGTACAACATGGGTTAGGTTAAGGTACAACATGGGTTAGGTTAAGGTACAACATGGGTTAGGTTAAGGTACAACATGGGTTAGGTTAAGGTACAACATGGGTTAGGTTAAGGTACAACATAGGTTAGGTTAAGGTACAACATAGGTTAGGTTAAGGTACAACATAGGTTAGGTTAAGGTACAACATAGGTTAGGTTAAGGTACAACATAGGTTAGGTTAAGGTACAACATAGGTTAGGTTAAGGTACAACATAGGTTAGGTTAGGTTAGGTTAGGTTACACGTTGTTGTACGGAAAGGTGTAGGGGGGGGGGGGGGCGGGGGCGGCAGGTTCGTTGATAGTGATTATAGTAAGTGAATGCTTGTGACATGATCAGATTTGTCACGTCAGGATGCACCTTTGGCTTATTAGAGGCGGCGCTCCAATTCTATGCTTGTGTGAGACCTGTGTCTTTGACTCATGTCATTGTTTGTGCGCTGTGACAGGAGGTACTATTGTGATGTTGGGTGCACCGTTGTATAGGACATGTGTGGGTGTTGGTGCCTGGTCTGCGCAATGGTGGATGTCGAAAGGCTGGGATATTGTATTTTCCGCACGGACCTCCTGGTCTGGTTGTGATAGTGTGGATTGTGTAATGTGGCGGAGAAGATGCACTGGATGTTGTTCCATGCTGGTGCTTACATATTGTATGTGCGCCTGTTAGAAGCAGAGAGTGGTGCGTGATCAGAGTGTCTGGCTGACGTGTGGTTCCCATTTTGGGCAGACTCTTTCAGCATGTATACGGACAGTTGTGTATATTTGCTGTAGTTTGATGGCTCTGCATTGATTACTAATCAGCGCCGTGTGTACGGGTAATCTGGTTCCAGTCCAAAATGTTCCATCTGTGTACATTAGTGACAAAGACTCCCCCCATGCAGTGGGGCTCGGTCTGTTATAACTCTTCCGCGTAATATATTTGCCCCACGTTTTTGCGACTGCGAGTGCGAGTGCAACGCGCATGGGGACCGACATGCTGATGGCTCGGTATCGGACGCCGTACAGTGAGCAACGCGATCGCGTCTCTCGCTCGTAAGTGGTACAGGTCGCGGCTCATGTATACGGACAGCGGGAATGTCGCATATTGGAAATAACTCTTCATGAAACGCAAGTTATAGGGGTGGATTGCACTTTACGAGTGCGGGAAACGTCCGCCGTTCATCCGCTGGAGGTGCGAGTTTGGCGGTTGGGGTGGTGCACGAACGGGTGCGGGTGGCGTCATTGCCGGTCCACGGCTTCGTGCGGCAGAGCCACTGGAGATTGGGTGCTATGGTCGACAGAGGCTGCAGCCTTTGTGGGTGGCGTCGAAAGGCGGCCACTGTGGCGCCATCGCTGTCTTAGTCGGCTTGGCGTCTCATAGATGGCGGTAGCGTCGTTGCAGGAGGTCATGTTGCGGGAGACCTACAGATGGCGGTATGTTTTGTGGTGCGGACGTAGTGTTGTCAGATGCGCATAGATGGCGGTATTGCATGTGGTGTCGCCCTATTTTCATAGATGGCGATACTGTTTTGCCGGCATGGGTGGCGTAGTTCCGTCGGATCCCTGTAGGTGGCAGTGTGCTATGTCTACTGTCGACACCCACGGCACCACTATCTATCTATCTATTT
>NW_025727254.1:105000-110000 GCF_021461385.2 Schistocerca piceifrons | reverse complement strand
TGACACCAGTCGAGCCGGAGATGGTCTCCGACTACCTGGGCGTCGATGACGCGGGCGATGCCGTCTTTAACCGCCACCACGTCAGGCTTGCGGATTCCCTCAGGTGTGCGGAGGTGGGGCTCCACAGAGACGTTGAAGCCCCTCTGCGCGAGTCCACGGGCGACATAGCGCACGATCGCGTCATGCCGCTTAACCCGGGACCCGTGCGTCCTGAAGCAAGCCTGTAACACGTGGTTGGCGGTCTCTACGGCCTGGCAGCCCGCGCGGCATCTGGTGTCCGCCTCCCGCCCGCGACTGCGCCGTGCCTTCGTGGGGAAGGCGTTGATGCGGGCGCGGAGAGCGTCGATGAAGTTACGCCCAGATAGCAGGCGACTGGTGTCAGCGACCCACTGGTGTTGCCCCTTGACGGCGGCGGAAGATGACAGCGCCGCACCGTCAAAGGCAACGTGCAGGCGCGCGGCCCACATCTCTCCAACCTGCGTCGACGATTTGAGGAGGTGGCCCTCCCACATAAGATGCCGCTCCAGCGCCTCAATCTCACGCTGCACCTCGTCCCGGCCTGCACCGTCGGCGGCTGGCCCAATCCTCTTCAGCGCCAGGAGACGGGACCGGCGAAGTGTTGGCCCCATCCATCGGCATGATGGGATGCCGAGGCCTCCCTGGGCTACAGGAGCGTGGAAGTAGCCCAGGGGAGTGTCCGCCGGAAGGCGGAACCATCTCCTGACGGCGGCACGGATGGTCACATCTGCCGCTTTCAACGCACCCACTCGGGTGCGGCTGAGGGCCAGCCCATGGTACAGGCCAGGCAGAAGTACGGTGGTGAGGGCGTGGAGGCGCTGTTGCGGCTTGAGCGGAGCTCGGGAGATGACGTCCAGCTGCTCCACCAGGTGGCGTCGTGGGTTGAAAACGCAGCGACCCGCGGTGGAGAATTGCAGTCCCAGGTACCGGAAGGTTTCACCCACACGTAGGGCGGGCACGGTGGCGTTGCCCGCTTTGAAGGTAACGTCGGCGTCGACCTTCACCTTCTTGTCGCGCCCAGACGCGACTAAGGCGAGGGTGAAACACTTCCGGGCGTTGATCTGCAGCCCCAGATGGGCGAGGGCTGCGACGGCTGCGTCGATGAGGGACTGCAATCCCCTCGCGGTCGATGCAAAAAGCAGGACGTCATCTGCGAAGGCCGCAGCGTTAACTCTGCGACCAAGGATCCGAGCTCCGATGTGGGAGGGAAGTTGACTCAAAACATAGTCCACCGCGAAATTGAAAAGGAGGGGGGAGAGGGGGTCACCCTGACGCACACCCCTAGCCGGCTGCAGGGGCACGCCCACGTCGGCGCCGCCCGCTATCACTGTCGTGCTACCCTCGTAACACCTTTCGACGTACTCAATAAAGCAATCCGGCAGGCCATGAGCCCTCAGCACGGGGCGGAGGGCAGCATGGTCCACCGAATCGAACGCTTTAGAGACGTCGATCGATGCCACAAAAACAGAGCGACAGGAGCGGACTGCGTCGGTGAGAGCAGTGTCCAAGATGAAGGTGTTTTCCAACATCCCATCCCGGGGGATGAATGCCCGCTGACGTTCGTCCACAGCACATGCACGCATCAGGCGTGACGCGAGAACCTTGTGAAAGGTCCGCGCCAACACCGAGCAGACCGTAATGGGGCGAAAGTCAGCGGGGGATGTTGGTGCAGCCGTTTTGGGGAGAAGTGACGTCCGGGCGCGAAGCAGACGCTCGGGGAGGGCGCGGGCCAGGAGGAAGAGGTTCAAGAGTTTCACCAGGACTTCATGCGGCAGGCGCCGCAGCTCCGCTGGAGTCAGGCCGTCCGGCCCGGCTGCCGATCCCCTGGGCGGCAAGGCAGCAGCGACCTCCTCACGTGTGACCGGCCCCCATAGGCACTCAGGAGCGACAGGCTCCGAGTGCGGGAGAAGGCGGTCACGGATGAAGCCGGCGGTGGAGATCGGCTTCTTCGTGAAGAGGTCCGCCCAGAAGTCCAGCAGACCGGGGATGTCGGGTGGCGGCTGCAGCAGGGTGCCGTCCAGCAAGCCGCGCACGCAACGTGCACGCGACCTACGGAAGGCGTCCTGTGTGCGCGCGTATTCCCAGCGGCGCCGCTTGCGCTTCTGCAGCGGCGGGGCGGCAGGCGGCCGCTTGGATGATTGGCGCGGCCGCTGTGTCCTGGTGATCGACCTCTCCCCCCTGGACCCGACCGACGCAAGGGCATCCGGGAGCATGCCCAGGATGACATCGGGCGGCGTGCCCCGCCCCAGACCAATGACTCGATCCAGGGCAGAGAAACGCTGGGCGGAAGCAGGCAGCCCCGCCAGATGCTCCCAGATGGCGGCGTCAGTCGGCCCCTCCGGCGGCGGCCTGGTGGTGTCGGCCGCGAAGTCCTCGGCTGCGTCGACGGGCGGCGCAGCGGCCTCGCCCGCGTCAGGCAGCGAGCTCGCTGCTCCACGGCGGGACGCCGGCTCTTCGCCCCGACCGATCTCAAGTGCCTCCATGAATTGGCGGACAAGCTGCTTGTGGGCAGCTTGCCGCCGTCGGCACTTGATTGCCTCAAGCGTTCGGTCGGGGAACATCCTGGTAAGTTCTTGATTTACAAAGAAGAACCGGGCGTCCCTCTCAAGGAACAGTTCGGCCTCTGCCTTGGCGAGCGACAGGACTTCTTCCTCCGTCCACCTCGCGCGATGCCTCTCCGTCACGATCTCAGCGTTGGCGGCCGCAGGATGTTGGCGGCGGCGATGGACCCCGAGACCGTTCTTCGTGGTAAAAGTGCGGTGGCACTCACTGCAAGCAAAGGGAGCTACACAAACTATCGCATTTTCGTTACGGCCGGTTGGCCGGATAGGTGCTGGGGTAGCTGGGGTGGCACCTTCAGCGGAAGGGCCACCATCTCTTGTTTCTTGTCGGCTGCCCCCAACTATAAAGGGATAATGCGAGGGGGGGCTGGTAACCCCCCCAAGCCCCTGGTGCGGTCTTCCACTCTGCGAAAATCAGCGGGCCCACGAGAAGGGGAGAAGACCGCAGGAGAGGAGAGGCTAAGAGGGCTAGGCCCATGTATTGCGCATCACTCTCCCTGTAACTATAACCCAAGGAAGGCACCTCGCAGCAGCAGCACGACTACATCAAGACCGCACTTCGAAAAGCTAAGTCCGGATGCAGCCACACCGCCGCCACTTGGCCACCTTAAGAGAGTCATAGTTACTCCCGCCGTTTACCCGCGCTTGCTTGAATTTCTTCACGTTGACATTCAGAGCACTGGGCAGAAATCACATTGCGTCAACACCCGCTAGGGCCATCGCAATGCTTTGTTTTAATTAGACAGTCGGATTCCCCCAGTCCGTGCCAGTTCTGAGTTGATCGTTGAATGGCGGCCGAAGAGAATCCGCGCACCCGCGCGCCCCCGGAGGAGCACGCTAAGGCGGACGCGGCCTCGCAGCAAGGAAGATCCGTGGGAGGCCAAGGCACGGGACCGAGCTCGGATCCTGCACGCAGGTTGAAGCACCGGGGCGCGAACGCCGCGCAGGCGCGCGCATCCTGCACCGCCGGCCAGCACGAGGCCGACCAACGGCGAGAGCAGACCACGCCCGCGCTAAACGCCCGCACTTACCGGCACCCCTACGGCACTCACCTCGCCCAGGCCCGGCACGTTAGCGCTGACCCACTTCCCGACCAAGCCCGACACGCCCCGATCCTCAGAGCCAATCCTTATCCCGAAGTTACGGATCCAATTTGCCGACTTCCCTTACCTACATTATTCTATCGACTAGAGGCTCTTCACCTTGGAGACCTGCTGCGGATATGGGTACGAACCGGCGCGACACCTCCACGTGGCCCTCTCCCGGATTTTCAAGGTCCGAGGGGAAGATCGGGACACCGCCGCAACTGCGGTGCTCTTCGCGTTCCAAACCCTATCTCCCTGCTAGAGGATTCCAGGGAACTCGAACGCTCATGCAGAAAAGAAAACTCTTCCCCGATCTCCCGACGGCGTCTCCGGGTCCTTTTGGGTTACCCCGACGAGCATCTCTAAAAGAGGGGCCCGACTTGTATCGGTTCCGCTGCCGGGTTCCGGAATAGGAACCGGATTCCCTTTCGCCCAACGGGGGCCAGCACAAAGCGCATCATGCTATGACGGCCCCCATCAACATCGGATTTCTCCTAGGGCTTAGGATCGACTGACTCGTGTGCAACGGCTGTTCACACGAAACCCTTCTCCGCGTCAGCCCTCCAGGGCCTCGCTGGAGTATTTGCTACTACCACCAAGATCTGCACCGACGGCGGCTCCAGGCAGGCTCACGCCCAGACCCTTCTGCGCCCACCGCCGCGACCCTCCTACTCGTCAGGGCTTCGCGGCCGGCCGCAAGGACCGGCCATGACTGCCAGACTGACGGCCGAGTATAGGCACGACGCTTCAGCGCCATCCATTTTCAGGGCTAGTTGCTTCGGCAGGTGAGTTGTTACACACTCCTTAGCGGATTCCGACTTCCATGGCCACCGTCCTGCTGTCTTAAGCAACCAACGCCTTTCATGGTTTCCCATGAGCGTCGATTCGGGCGCCTTAACTCGGCGTTTGGTTCATCCCACAGCGCCAGTTCTGCTTACCAAAAGTGGCCCACTTGGCACTCCGATCCGAGTCGTTTGCTCGCGGCTTCAGCATATCAAGCAAGCCGGAGATCTCACCCATTTAAAGTTTGAGAATAGGTTGAGGTCGTTTCGGCCCCAAGGCCTCTAATCATTCGCTTTACCGGATGAGACTCGTACGAGCACCAGCTATCCTGAGGGAAACTTCGGAGGGAACCAGCTACTAGATGGTTCGATTAGTCTTTCGCCCCTATACCCAGCTCCGACGATCGATTTGCACGTCAGAATCGCTACGGACCTCCATCAGGGTTTCCCCTGACTTCGTCCTGGCCAGGCATAGTTCACCATCTTTCGGGTCCCAACGTGTACGCTCTAGGTGCGCCTCACCTCGCAATGAGGACGAGACGCCCCGGGAGTGC
>NW_025727254.1:100000-102500 GCF_021461385.2 Schistocerca piceifrons | reverse complement strand
CCCGCCGAGTCATCGGAGGAACTGCGGCGGATCGCTGGCTGGCATCGTTTATGGTTAGAACTAGGGCGGTATCTGATCGCCTTCGAACCTCTAACTTTCGTTCTTGATTAATGAAAACATACTTGGCAAATGCTTTCGCTTCTGTTCGTCTTGCGACGATCCAAGAATTTCACCTCTAACGTCGCAATACGAATGCCCCCGCCTGTCCCTATTAATCATTACCTCGGGTTCCGAAAACCAACAAAATAGAACCGAGGTCCTATTCCATTATTCCATGCACACAGTATTCAGGCGGGCTTGCCTGCTTTAAGCACTCTAATTTGTTCAAAGTAAACGTGCCGGCCCACCGAGACACTCAATAAAGAGCACCCTGGTAGGATTTCAACGGGGTCCGCCTCGGGACGCACGAGCACGCACGAGGCGGTCGCACGCCTTCAGCTCGCCCCACCGGCAGGACGTCCCACGATACATGCCAGTTAAACACCGACGGGCGGTGAACCAACAGCGTGGGACACAAATCCAACTACGAGCTTTTTAACCGCAACAACTTTAATATACGCTATTGGAGCTGGAATTACCGCGGCTGCTGGCACCAGACTTGCCCTCCAATAGATACTCGTTAAAGGATTTAAAGTGTACTCATTCCGATTACGGGGCCTCGGATGAGTCCCGTATCGTTATTTTTCGTCACTACCTCCCCGTGCCGGGAGTGGGTAATTTGCGCGCCTGCTGCCTTCCTTGGATGTGGTAGCCGTTTCTCAGGCTCCCTCTCCGGAATCGAACCCTGATTCCCCGTTACCCGTTACAACCATGGTAGGCGCAGAACCTACCATCGACAGTTGATAAGGCAGACATTTGAAAGATGCGTCGCCGGTACGAGGACCGTGCGATCAGCCCAAAGTTATTCAGAGTCACCAAGGCAAACGGACCGGACGAGCCGACCGATTGGTTTTGATCTAATAAAAGCGTCCCTTCCATCTCTGGTCGGGACTCTGTTTGCATGTATTAGCTCTAGAATTACCACAGTTATCCAAGTAACGTGGGTACGATCTAAGGAACCATAACTGATTTAATGAGCCATTCGCGGTTTCACCTTAATGCGGCTTGTACTGAGACATGCATGGCTTAATCTTTGAGACAAGCATATGACTACTGGCAGGATCAACCAGGGAGCTGCGTCAACTAGAGCTGAGCAGCCGGCCGCCCGGGAGTGTGTCCCGGGGGCCCGCGCGAACACGCAAGCGTCCGCTCAATCATTCTGCAAACAGGAGGAGGCTGAGCTCCCCTGCACAATACACCTCGAAACCCTCTCAGGTCCCGGCGGCGCGCAGCGCCGTCCCAAGTACTTGGTCGGGTTCGAGAGAGGCGCAATCGCCCGGAGTTAGGCGAGTAGACGCTTTCGGTGCGACCACCCGTGCTCCCAACTGAGCTTGCCGCTGCCGACAGAGGCCCGGGAGCGTGCTGTCGTGGCATTGCCGGCGGGAGACAACACGCGCCACCTACGGTGACCGGCAGCTCCAACGCCAGCGCCACAGAAGGACAAAAGCCCCACTTGGGTGCCGAAGCGAACTCTCCCAGCACAGCGCACGCGCCAACACATCCGCACAGCTGCGATACAAACCACCAGCGAGAACCGCTGGGGCGACCGAGCACACTGAAGATGTCCACCGCGCTTCGCACCGGGCCCGCGAGGACCTACTTTGGCCGCACGGCGCCGCGCGCAGGGTGCGCCGGCGCGCAGCTGCGACGCCTGCCGCGTCCGTCGGCCGGCGCGCCTGCCACTGGCCGCCCCCACCAGCCGGCTGTAGCGCGTGCGCCCACGCACCGCGCGGCCAGCACGCCGGGAGGCGCCCCCTCACCGGCCGGGGACGGTCCCACCCAGCCACCGCCGCGTATCGCTTCACACCCAGATGCCGTTCAGTTTCGTCGGCATGGTGGGTATCGCTGGAACAACCGGTTAGTACCTCAACCTATCGTCGCCATCACCGATTCACCCCTAGCGAGAACAACCGCACCACAACAGGTTACCATTTGTTCATTTGCGTAACTTCACCAGAAAACGCAGGCGTCCATCGCCATTTGCAACTTCAACGATTATTGCATGCCTGTGTCAGGTGTCACGCCACACTACGTCTGCCCACATACACGCAACAAAATGTGCACGCCTAGACAATACGTGGAAGGTGGCCCCCGTACGTATGCGATGTCCATTGCTCGAACGACTGTCAACCGGCCTCTGTAGCATGTCGCAGATATGGAACGCGGTGCACCATGCCATCACGGTGTGTGAGGAGAGACGACTAGGTCCGAATACATCAACAGACAGCTCATGCTGATCGCCATCCACGGCGTCCGTTCCTCCCACACGTCTCTATGGCGTACCACACTGCAATCCAGCTCTCATAGGGAGACGACACGTAGCTGCGTGCACAATATTTGCACTGTATGGTCCGCCGTTTTTGGGCGCAGTCGTTGTGCGGTCACACATGTGCCACGATGT
>NW_025727254.1:87500-90000 GCF_021461385.2 Schistocerca piceifrons | reverse complement strand
CCGTCCCAAGTACTTGGTCGGGTTCGAGAGAGGCGCAATCGCCCGGAGTTAGGCGAGTAGACGCTTTCGGTGCGACCACCCGTGCTCCCAACTGAGCTTGCCGCTGCCGACAGAGGCCCGGGAGCGTGCTGTCGTGGCATTGCCGGCGGGAGACAACACGCGCCACCTACGGTGACCGGCAGCTCCAACGCCAGCGCCACAGAAGGACAAAAGCCCCACTTGGGTGCCGAAGCGAACTCTCCCAGCACAGCGCACGCGCCAACACATCCGCACAGCTGCGATACAAACCACCAGCGAGAACCGCTGGGGCGACCGAGCAGCAGACGGCGTCGCGGCGCCGAGCGCCGGGCGGCGGCGCATCCTCAACGCACACAGTCCTCAATCGGACCAGCACACTGAAGATGTCCACCGCGCTTCGCACCGGGCCCGCGAGGACCTACTTTGGCCGCACGGCGCCGCGCGCAGGGTGCGCCGGCGCGCAGCTGCGACGCCTGCCGCGTCCGTCGGCCGGCGCGCCTGCCACTGGCCGCCCCCACCAGCCGGCTGTAGCGCGTGCGCCCACGCACCGCGCGGCCAGCACGCCGGGAGGCGCCCCCTCACCGGCCGGGGACGGTCCCACCCAGCCACCGCCGCGTATCGCTTCACACCCAGATGCCGTTCAGTTTCGTCGGCATGGTGGGTATCGCTGGAACAACCGGTTAGTACCTCAACCTATCGTCGCCATCACCGATTCACCCCTAGCGAGAACAACCGCACCACAACAGGTTACCATTTGTTCATTTGCGTAACTTCACCAGAAAACGCAGGCGTCCATCGCCATTTGCAACTTCAACGATTATTGCATGCCTGTGTCAGGTGTCACGCCACACTACGTCTGCCCACATACACGCAACAAAATGTGCACGCCTAGACAATACGTGGAAGGTGGCCCCCGTACGTATGCGATGTCCATTGCTCGAACGACTGTCAACCGGCCTCTGTAGCATGTCGCAGATATGGAACGCGGTGCACCATGCCATCACGGTGTGTGAGGAGAGACGACTAGGTCCGAATACATCAACAGACAGCTCATGCTGATCGCCATCCACGGCGTCCGTTCCTCCCACACGTCTCTATGGCGTACCACACTGCAATCCAGCTCTCATAGGGAGACGACACGTAGCTGCGTGCACAATATTTGCACTGTATGGTCCGCCGTTTTTGGGCGCAGTCGTTGTGCGGTCACACATGTGCCACGATGTATCATTCAGTACATAAGGACGAATGTGCAGTACAGATTGTGGTTCACGCGTACGACATCAGCGGACAGTTGACACAGGCCGCACCACAACGTAGCCTGAGTACGTCGCATGCGAAGGGCATTGAACATGCAAACTTCTCACCAACCAGCTTGCGAAGGCAGGGGGCAAGGTGGGGACGTGGGGAGGGGCGGCATGTACGTCCTGCTGCCATCCACATTACAGTGTACAGCAGGAGCATGTGGAAAGTGAGCAAGACTTGCAAGGTGTTTAACATGAAGCGATACACAGGGGTGCGGGCAGTGCGAGTAGCGAACTATATTGCGAGGGTTGCGGGTGGGCAACACTACAGTAATTGAACGAGTCGTATAACAATTACAGAGCAGGTTTAGGCGACAACGTGGGTTACGTTAAGGCGACAACATGGGTTAGGTTAAGGCACAACATGGGTTAGGTTAAGGCACAACATGGGTTAGGTTAAGGCACAACATGGGTTAGGTTAAGGCACAACATGGGTTAGGTTAAGGCACAACATGGGTTAGGTTAAGGCACAACATGGGTTAGGTTAAGGCACAACATGGGTTAGGTTAAGGCACAACATGGGTTAGGTTGAGGCACAACATGGGTTAGGTTAAGGCACAACATGGGTTAGGTTGAGGCACAACATGGGTTAGGTTGAGGCACAACATGGGTTAGGTTGAGGCACAACATGGGTTAGGTTAAGGTACAACATGGGTTAGGTTAAGGTACAACATGGGTTAGGTTAAGGTACAACATGGGTTAGGTTAAGGTACAACATGGGTTAGGTTAAGGTACAACATGGGTTAGGTTAAGGTACAACATAGGTTAGGTTAAGGTACAACATAGGTTAGGTTAAGGTACAACATAGGTTAGGTTAAGGTACAACATAGGTTAGGTTAAGGTACAACATAGGTTAGGTTAAGGTACAACATAGGTTAGGTTAAGGTACAACATAGGTTAGGTTAGGTTAGGTTAGGTTACACGTTGTTGTACGGAAAGGTGTAGGGGGGGGGGGGGGGCGGGGGCGGCAGGTTCGTTGATAGTGATTATAGTAAGTGAATGCTTGTGACATGATCAGATTTGTCACGTCAGGATGCACCTTTGGCTTATTAGAGGCGGCGCTCCAATTCTATGCTTGTGTGAGACCTGTGTCTTTGACTCATGTCATTGTTTGTGCGCTGTGACAGGAGGTACTATTGTGATGTTGGGTGCACCGTTGTATAGGACATGTGTGGGTGTTG
>NW_025727254.1:80000-82500 GCF_021461385.2 Schistocerca piceifrons | reverse complement strand
CGCATGGTCCAACGAATCGAACGCCTTGGACACATCGAGGGATGCCATGAACACAGAACGACAGCGGCGGACGGCGCCGACGAGTATCCGGTCGAGTAGGAAAGTGTTCTCCAGCATCCCATCCCTTGGGATGAAAGCCCGCTGACGTTCGTCCACAGCACACATCTGCATAAGGCGAGTCGCCAGAACCTTATGGAAGGTTCGGGCTAGCACCGAGCAGACGGTGATGGGCCGAAAGTCAGCGGGGGATGCTGGGGCGGCTGTCTTAGGCAGCAAAGAGGTCCTGGCTCGGAGGAGGGAAGGGGGGAGCTTGCGGGTGAGCAGGAAAAGGTTTAGGAGTTTGGTGGTGACCTCCGCTGGAAGGCGGCGCAGCTGCACCGGCGAGAGGCCGTCAGGGCCGGCAACGGAGCCTCTGGGCGGCAGGGCGGCCGCAACCTCTTCTGCAGTGATCGGCCTCCATAGGCGCTCAAAGTCAACAGACTCCGAGCGCGGGAGAAGCCGGTCGGGAATGGAGCCAGCGTTGGAAGGTGGCTCTGTCGTGAAGAGGCTGCGCCAGAAGTCCACCAGCCCTGGGATGTTCGACGGCGGCTGGAGCAGGGTGCCATCCAGGAGACCACGCACGCAGCGCGCGCGATTCTTCCTGAAGGCATCCTGACATCTGGCATATTCCCACCGGCGGCGCTTCCGCTTGGAGAGCGGAGGGCCACCACCAGACCGCTGCTTGGATGGCGGGCGCAACGTCTTCCTCTTCCTTGCTCCTGCTTCCTCAGAGCCGACAGCACGGAGGGCCTCAGGCAGCCCAGCCGCGACCACTGCCAACGGCGTACCCGGCCCCAAACACGCAAGGTCGTCCAGGGCCGAGAAGCGCGCGGCCGACCGCGGCAGGCCGGCGAGGTGCCTCCATATAGCTTCGTCGACTACAGATGTTTGTGGCGGGCGCTCAAGCTCCGGCGGAGAGGGTGGCCCCTCCGGCAGCGACTCCGGGACGGGTGAATGGCGCAGACCATGCTGCGTCTGTTGTTCCCGCCTCAGCTCCTCTACGTATTCCCGCACCATCGTCCTGTGTGCCACCGTCCTCCTCCTGCACTTGATGGCATCCAGGGTACGGTGCGGAAACAGGGGTAGAAGCTCCTGGTTTGCAAAGAGGACTTTGGAGTCACTGGCACAGAGAAGCCTAGCCTCCGCCAGGGCGAGCTCCCGCATTTCTTCTTCCGCCCACCGAGCTCTCTTCCTATCGGTTATAATCTCCGCATTTGCCGCTTCCGGATGGGCGCGGCGGCGGTGTTGTCCGAGCCCGATCTTGCTGCGGAAGGCACGGCTGCAAATGCTGCAGTGGAACCATGGCTCCACGGCCTGCTCTACTTCAGGGAGGGTTGGCAGGCTAGCAGTCGGGACTGTTGGGCCGGGTCCTTCAGCGGAAGGCCCGGTACCCGTGTTTTCTTCTCTTGTTGTCCCAACATTAAGGGTTTTGCGATGGAGGGCTGGTAACCCCCCAAAGCCCCAAGTGCGGACTTCCACTCTGCTTACCAGTCCTATGAAGGACTGGCGTATCGGCGGGCCCACGGGAAGGGGGGAAGCCGCAGGCAAGGAGAGGCTAAGAGGGCATGGCCCATGTATTGCGCTTCACTTGCCCAGTAACTATGACCTTAAGAGAGTCATAGTTACTCCCGCCGTTTACCCGCGCTTGCTTGAATTTCTTCACGTTGACATTCAGAGCACTGGGCAGAAATCACATTGCGTCAACACCCGCTAGGGCCATCGCAATGCTTTGTTTTAATTAGACAGTCGGATTCCCCCAGTCCGTGCCAGTTCTGAGTTGATCGTTGAATGGCGGCCGAAGAGAATCCGCGCACCCGCGCGCCCCCGGAGGAGCACGCTAAGGCGGACGCGGCCTCGCAGCAAGGAAGATCCGTGGGAGGCCAAGGCACGGGACCGAGCTCGGATCCTGCACGCAGGTTGAAGCACCGGGGCGCGAACGCCGCGCAGGCGCGCGCATCCTGCACCGCCGGCCAGCACGAGGCCGACCAACGGCGAGAGCAGACCACGCCCGCGCTAAACGCCCGCACTTACCGGCACCCCTACGGCACTCACCTCGCCCAGGCCCGGCACGTTAGCGCTGACCCACTTCCCGACCAAGCCCGACACGCCCCGATCCTCAGAGCCAATCCTTATCCCGAAGTTACGGATCCAATTTGCCGACTTCCCTTACCTACATTATTCTATCGACTAGAGGCTCTTCACCTTGGAGACCTGCTGCGGATATGGGTACGAACCGGCGCGACACCTCCACGTGGCCCTCTCCCGGATTTTCAAGGTCCGAGGGGAAGATCGGGACACCGCCGCAACTGCGGTGCTCTTCGCGTTCCAAACCCTATCTCCCTGCTAGAGGATTCCAGGGAACTCGAACGCTCATGCAGAAAAGAAAACTCTTCCCCGATCTCCCGACGGCGTCTCCGGGTCCTTTTGGGTTACCCCGACGAGCATCTCTAAAAGAGGGGCC
>NW_025727254.1:72500-75000 GCF_021461385.2 Schistocerca piceifrons | reverse complement strand
CAAAAGCCCCACTTGGGTGCCGAAGCGAACTCTCCCAGCACAGCGCACGCGCCAACACATCCGCACAGCTGCGATACAAACCACCAGCGAGAACCGCTGGGGCGACCGAGCAGCAGACGGCGTCGCGGCGCCGAGCGCCGGGCGGCGGCGCATCCTCAACGCACACAGTCCTCAATCGGACCAGCACACTGAAGATGTCCACCGCGCTTCGCACCGGGCCCGCGAGGACCTACTTTGGCCGCACGGCGCCGCGCGCAGGGTGCGCCGGCGCGCAGCTGCGACGCCTGCCGCGTCCGTCGGCCGGCGCGCCTGCCACTGGCCGCCCCCACCAGCCGGCTGTAGCGCGTGCGCCCACGCACCGCGCGGCCAGCACGCCGGGAGGCGCCCCCTCACCGGCCGGGGACGGTCCCACCCAGCCACCGCCGCGTATCGCTTCACACCCAGATGCCGTTCAGTTTCGTCGGCATGGTGGGTATCGCTGGAACAACCGGTTAGTACCTCAACCTATCGTCGCCATCACCGATTCACCCCTAGCGAGAACAACCGCACCACAACAGGTTACCATTTGTTCATTTGCGTAACTTCACCAGAAAACGCAGGCGTCCATCGCCATTTGCAACTTCAACGATTATTGCATGCCTGTGTCAGGTGTCACGCCACACTACGTCTGCCCACATACACGCAACAAAATGTGCACGCCTAGACAATACGTGGAAGGTGGCCCCCGTACGTATGCGATGTCCATTGCTCGAACGACTGTCAACCGGCCTCTGTAGCATGTCGCAGATATGGAACGCGGTGCACCATGCCATCACGGTGTGTGAGGAGAGACGACTAGGTCCGAATACATCAACAGACAGCTCATGCTGATCGCCATCCACGGCGTCCGTTCCTCCCACACGTCTCTATGGCGTACCACACTGCAATCCAGCTCTCATAGGGAGACGACACGTAGCTGCGTGCACAATATTTGCACTGTATGGTCCGCCGTTTTTGGGCGCAGTCGTTGTGCGGTCACACATGTGCCACGATGTATCATTCAGTACATAAGGACGAATGTGCAGTACAGATTGTGGTTCACGCGTACGACATCAGCGGACAGTTGACACAGGCCGCACCACAACGTAGCCTGAGTACGTCGCATGCGAAGGGCATTGAACATGCAAACTTCTCACCAACCAGCTTGCGAAGGCAGGGGGCAAGGTGGGGACGTGGGGAGGGGCGGCATGTACGTCCTGCTGCCATCCACATTACAGTGTACAGCAGGAGCATGTGGAAAGTGAGCAAGACTTGCAAGGTGTTTAACATGAAGCGATACACAGGGGTGCGGGCAGTGCGAGTAGCGAACTATATTGCGAGGGTTGCGGGTGGGCAACACTACAGTAATTGAACGAGTCGTATAACAATTACAGAGCAGGTTTAGGCGACAACGTGGGTTACGTTAAGGCGACAACATGGGTTAGGTTAAGGCACAACATGGGTTAGGTTAAGGCACAACATGGGTTAGGTTAAGGCACAACATGGGTTAGGTTAAGGCACAACATGGGTTAGGTTAAGGCACAACATGGGTTAGGTTAAGGCACAACATGGGTTAGGTTAAGGCACAACATGGGTTAGGTTAAGGCACAACATGGGTTAGGTTGAGGCACAACATGGGTTAGGTTAAGGCACAACATGGGTTAGGTTGAGGCACAACATGGGTTAGGTTGAGGCACAACATGGGTTAGGTTGAGGCACAACATGGGTTAGGTTAAGGTACAACATGGGTTAGGTTAAGGTACAACATGGGTTAGGTTAAGGTACAACATGGGTTAGGTTAAGGTACAACATGGGTTAGGTTAAGGTACAACATGGGTTAGGTTAAGGTACAACATAGGTTAGGTTAAGGTACAACATAGGTTAGGTTAAGGTACAACATAGGTTAGGTTAAGGTACAACATAGGTTAGGTTAAGGTACAACATAGGTTAGGTTAAGGTACAACATAGGTTAGGTTAAGGTACAACATAGGTTAGGTTAAGGTACAACATAGGTTAGGTTAGGTTAGGTTAGGTTACACGTTGTTGTACGGAAAGGTGTAGGGGGGGGGGGGGCGGGGGCGGCAGGTTCGTTGATAGTGATTATAGTAAGTGAATGCTTGTGACATGATCAGATTTGTCACGTCAGGATGCACCTTTGGCTTATTAGAGGCGGCGCTCCAATTCTATGCTTGTGTGAGACCTGTGTCTTTGACTCATGTCATTGTTTGTGCGCTGTGACAGGAGGTACTATTGTGATGTTGGGTGCACCGTTGTATAGGACATGTGTGGGTGTTGGTGCCTGGTCTGCGCAATGGTGGATGTCGAAAGGCTGGGATATTGTATTTTCCGCACGGACCTCCTGGTCTGGTTGTGATAGTGTGGATTGTGTAATGTGGCGGAGAAGATGCACTGGATGTTGTTCCATGCTGGTGCTTACATATTGTATGTGCGCCTGTTAGAAGCAGAGAGTGGTGCGTGATCA
>NW_025727254.1:62500-65000 GCF_021461385.2 Schistocerca piceifrons | reverse complement strand
GTTCAAAGTAAACGTGCCGGCCCACCGAGACACTCAATAAAGAGCACCCTGGTAGGATTTCAACGGGGTCCGCCTCGGGACGCACGAGCACGCACGAGGCGGTCGCACGCCTTCAGCTCGCCCCACCGGCAGGACGTCCCACGATACATGCCAGTTAAACACCGACGGGCGGTGAACCAACAGCGTGGGACACAAATCCAACTACGAGCTTTTTAACCGCAACAACTTTAATATACGCTATTGGAGCTGGAATTACCGCGGCTGCTGGCACCAGACTTGCCCTCCAATAGATACTCGTTAAAGGATTTAAAGTGTACTCATTCCGATTACGGGGCCTCGGATGAGTCCCGTATCGTTATTTTTCGTCACTACCTCCCCGTGCCGGGAGTGGGTAATTTGCGCGCCTGCTGCCTTCCTTGGATGTGGTAGCCGTTTCTCAGGCTCCCTCTCCGGAATCGAACCCTGATTCCCCGTTACCCGTTACAACCATGGTAGGCGCAGAACCTACCATCGACAGTTGATAAGGCAGACATTTGAAAGATGCGTCGCCGGTACGAGGACCGTGCGATCAGCCCAAAGTTATTCAGAGTCACCAAGGCAAACGGACCGGACGAGCCGACCGATTGGTTTTGATCTAATAAAAGCGTCCCTTCCATCTCTGGTCGGGACTCTGTTTGCATGTATTAGCTCTAGAATTACCACAGTTATCCAAGTAACGTGGGTACGATCTAAGGAACCATAACTGATTTAATGAGCCATTCGCGGTTTCACCTTAATGCGGCTTGTACTGAGACATGCATGGCTTAATCTTTGAGACAAGCATATGACTACTGGCAGGATCAACCAGGGAGCTGCGTCAACTAGAGCTGAGCAGCCGGCCGCCCGGGAGTGTGTCCCGGGGGCCCGCGCGAACACGCAAGCGTCCGCTCAATCATTCTGCAAACAGGAGGAGGCTGAGCTCCCCTGCACAATACACCTCGAAACCCTCTCAGGTCCCGGCGGCGCGCAGCGCCGTCCCAAGTACTTGGTCGGGTTCGAGAGAGGCGCAATCGCCCGGAGTTAGGCGAGTAGACGCTTTCGGTGCGACCACCCGTGCTCCCAACTGAGCTTGCCGCTGCCGACAGAGGCCCGGGAGCGTGCTGTCGTGGCATTGCCGGCGGGAGACAACACGCGCCACCTACGGTGACCGGCAGCTCCAACGCCAGCGCCACAGAAGGACAAAAGCCCCACTTGGGTGCCGAAGCGAACTCTCCCAGCACAGCGCACGCGCCAACACATCCGCACAGCTGCGATACAAACCACCAGCGAGAACCGCTGGGGCGACCGAGCAGCAGACGGCGTCGCGGCGCCGAGCGCCGGGCGGCGGCGCATCCTCAACGCACACAGTCCTCAATCGGACCAGCACACTGAAGATGTCCACCGCGCTTCGCACCGGGCCCGCGAGGACCTACTTTGGCCGCACGGCGCCGCGCGCAGGGTGCGCCGGCGCGCAGCTGCGACGCCTGCCGCGTCCGTCGGCCGGCGCGCCTGCCACTGGCCGCCCCCACCAGCCGGCTGTAGCGCGTGCGCCCACGCACCGCGCGGCCAGCACGCCGGGAGGCGCCCCCTCACCGGCCGGGGACGGTCCCACCCAGCCACCGCCGCGTATCGCTTCACACCCAGATGCCGTTCAGTTTCGTCGGCATGGTGGGTATCGCTGGAACAACCGGTTAGTACCTCAACCTATCGTCGCCATCACCGATTCACCCCTAGCGAGAACAACCGCACCACAACAGGTTACCATTTGTTCATTTGCGTAACTTCACCAGAAAACGCAGGCGTCCATCGCCATTTGCAACTTCAACGATTATTGCATGCCTGTGTCAGGTGTCACGCCACACTACGTCTGCCCACATACACGCAACAAAATGTGCACGCCTAGACAATACGTGGAAGGTGGCCCCCGTACGTATGCGATGTCCATTGCTCGAACGACTGTCAACCGGCCTCTGTAGCATGTCGCAGATATGGAACGCGGTGCACCATGCCATCACGGTGTGTGAGGAGAGACGACTAGGTCCGAATACATCAACAGACAGCTCATGCTGATCGCCATCCACGGCGTCCGTTCCTCCCACACGTCTCTATGGCGTACCACACTGCAATCCAGCTCTCATAGGGAGACGACACGTAGCTGCGTGCACAATATTTGCACTGTATGGTCCGCCGTTTTTGGGCGCAGTCGTTGTGCGGTCACACATGTGCCACGATGTATCATTCAGTACATAAGGACGAATGTGCAGTACAGATTGTGGTTCACGCGTACGACATCAGCGGACAGTTGACACAGGCCGCACCACAACGTAGCCTGAGTACGTCGCATGCGAAGGGCATTGAACATGCAAACTTCTCACCAACCAGCTTGCGAAGGCAGGGGGCAAGGTGGGGACGTGGGGAGGGGCGGCATGTACGTCCTGCTGCCATCCACATTACAGTGTACAGCAGGAGCATGTGGAAAGTG
>NW_025727254.1:52500-57500 GCF_021461385.2 Schistocerca piceifrons | reverse complement strand
ATAGCAGGCGACTGGTGTCGGCGACCCACTGATGTTGGCCACTGACGGCGGCAGAAGATGACAGTGCCGCACCGTCAATGGCGATGTGTAGGCGCGCCGCCCACATTTCCCCAACCTGCGTTGACGATTTGAGGAGGTGGCCCTCCCACATTAGGTGGCGCTCCAGCACCTCGATCTCACGCTGCACCTCATCCATGCCTGCACCGTCGCAGGCTGGCCCTATCTTCTTCAGCGCCAGGAGACGGGACCGACGGAGGGTCGGACCCATCCATCGGCAAGATGGAATGCCGAGGCCCCCCTGGGCAACAGGAGCGTGGAAGTATCCCAGGGGGGTGTCCGCCGGAAGGCGGAACCATCTCCTGACGGCGGCCCGGATGGTAACGTCGGCCGACTTCAATGCACCCACCCGGGTGCGGCTGAGGGCCAGCCCGTGGTACAGGCCAGGGAGAAGTACGTTGGTGAGAGCGTGGAGGCGCTGTTGCGGCTTCAGCGGAGCTCGGGAGATGACGTCAAGCTGCTCCACCAGGTGGCTACGTGGATTGAAGACACAGCGACCCGCCGTGGAAAATTGCAGCCCCAGGTACCGGAAGGTTTCACCCACACGCAGGGCAGGCATGGTGGTATTGCCTGCTGTGAAGGTGACATTGCTGTCCACCTTCACCTTCTTCTCGCGCCCTGACGCGACTAAGGCGAGGGTGAAACACTTCCGGGCGTTGATCTGCAGCCCCAGGTGGGCGAGGGCTGCGGTAGCTGCGTCGATGAGGGACTGCAAGCCCCTCGGGGTCGCTGCAAACAGCAAGACGTCATCTGCAAAGGCCGCAGCGTTGACTCTGCGACCGAGGATCCGAGCTCCGATGTGGGAGGGCAGTTGGCCTAAAACGTAGTCCACCGCAAAGTTGAACAGGAGGGGGGAGAGGGGATCGCCCTGGCGAACGCCCCGTGCTGGCTGCACAGACACGCCCACGCCGGCGCCGTCCGCTATCACTGTCGTGCTGCCCTCGTAGCACCGCTCGACATACTCGACAAAGCAATCCGGCAGGCCATGCGCCTTCAGCACGGGGCGAAGGGCAGCATGATCTACCGAATCGAATGCCTTAGATACGTCGATCGACGCCACAAAGACAGAGCGGCAGGAGCGAACTGCGTCGGTGAGAGCAGTGTCCAAGATGAAGGTATTTTCCAACATCCCATCCCGAGGGATGAATGCCCGCTGACGTTCGTCCACAGCACATGCGCGCATCAGGCGTGACGCGAGAACCTTGTGAAAGGTCCGCGCCAACACCGAGCAGACCGTAATGGGGCGAAAGTCAGCGGGGGATGTTGGTGCAGCCGTTTTCGGGAGAAGGGACGTCCGCGCGCGAAGCAGGCGTTCCGGAAGGGCGCGGGCCAGAAGGAAGAGATTCATCACTTTCACCAGGACTTCGTGCGGCAGGCGCCGCAACTCCGCTGGGGTAAGGCCATCCGGCCCGGCTGCTGATCCCCTGGGCGGCAACGCGGCGGCGACCTCCTCATGTGTGACCGGCCCCCATATGCACTCAAGAGCGACAGGCTCTGAGTGCGGGAGGAGGCGGTCACGAATGAAGCCCGCGGTGGAGATGGGCTTCTTGGTGAAGAGGTCCGCCCAGAAGTCCAGCAGACCAGGGATGGCAGGTGGCGGCTGGAGCAGGGTGCCATCCAAGAGGCCGCGCACGCAACGTGCACGCGACCGTCGGAAGGCATCCTGCGTTCTCGCGTACTCCCAGCGGCGCCGCTTGCGCTTCTGCGTCGGCGGCGCGGCAGGCGGCCGCTTCGATGGTTGGCGCGGCCGCTGTGTCCTGGTGATCGATCTCTCCCCTCTGGACCCGACCGACGCAAGGGCATCCGGGAGCATGCCCAGGATGACATCGGGCGGCGTGCCCCGCCCCAGACCTATGACACGATCCAGGGCAGAGAAACGCTGGGCGGAAGCGGGTAGCCCCGCCAGATGCTCCCAGATGGCGGCGTCAGTCGGCCCCTCCGGCGGCGGCCCGGTGGTGTCGGCCGCGAAGTCCTCGGCTGCGTCGACGGGCGGCGCAGCGGCCTCGCCCGCGTCAGGCAGCGGGCTCGCTGCTCCCCGGCGGGACGCCGGCTCTTCCCCCCGACCGATCTCAAGCGCCTCCATGAATTGGCGGACAAGCTGCTTGTGGGCAGCTTGCCGCCGTCGGCACTTGATTGCCTCAAGCGTTCGGTCGGGGAACATCCTGATGAGTTCTTGATTTACAAAGAAGAACCGGGCGTCCCTCTCGAGGAACAGTTCGGCCTCTGCCTTGGCGAGCGACAGGACTTCTTCCTCCGTCCACCTCGCGCGATGCCTCTCCGTGACGATCTCCGCGTTGGCGGCCGCAAGGTGTTGGCGGCGGCGATGGACCCCGAGACCGTTCTTGGTGGTGAAGCTGCGGTGGCACTCACTACAGGTATACATAGCTGCAAAAGTTACAAAATTTTCGGCACGGCCGGTTGGCCGGCTAGGTGCTGGGGAAGTTGGGGTGGCACCTTCAGCGGAAGGGCCACCACTTTTTCTCTGAATACTGCCCCCAACTAACAAAGGGATAGTGCGAGGGGGGGCTGGTAACCCCCCCAAGCCCCTGGTGCGGTCTTCCACTCTGCGAAAATCAGCGGGCCCACGAGAAGGGGAGAAGACCGCAGGAGAGGAGAGGCTAAGAGGGCTAGGCCCATGTATTGCGCATCACTCTCCCTGTAACTACAACCCAAGGAAGGCACCTCGCAGCAGCAGCACGACTACATCAAGACCGCACTTCGAAAAGCCAAGTCCGGATGCAGCCACACCGCCGCCACTTGGCCACCTTAAGAGAGTCATAGTTACTCCCGCCGTTTACCCGCGCTTGCTTGAATTTCTTCACGTTGACATTCAGAGCACTGGGCAGAAATCACATTGCGTCAACACCCGCTAGGGCCATCGCAATGCTTTGTTTTAATTAGACAGTCGGATTCCCCCAGTCCGTGCCAGTTCTGAGTTGATCGTTGAATGGCGGCCGAAGAGAATCCGCGCACCCGCGCGCCCCCGGAGGAGCACGCTAAGGCGGACGCGGCCTCGCAGCAAGGAAGATCCGTGGGAGGCCAAGGCACGGGACCGAGCTCGGATCCTGCACGCAGGTTGAAGCACCGGGGCGCGAACGCCGCGCAGGCGCGCGCATCCTGCACCGCCGGCCAGCACGAGGCCGACCAACGGCGAGAGCAGACCACGCCCGCGCTAAACGCCCGCACTTACCGGCACCCCTACGGCACTCACCTCGCCCAGGCCCGGCACGTTAGCGCTGACCCACTTCCCGACCAAGCCCGACACGCCCCGATCCTCAGAGCCAATCCTTATCCCGAAGTTACGGATCCAATTTGCCGACTTCCCTTACCTACATTATTCTATCGACTAGAGGCTCTTCACCTTGGAGACCTGCTGCGGATATGGGTACGAACCGGCGCGACACCTCCACGTGGCCCTCTCCCGGATTTTCAAGGTCCGAGGGGAAGATCGGGACACCGCCGCAACTGCGGTGCTCTTCGCGTTCCAAACCCTATCTCCCTGCTAGAGGATTCCAGGGAACTCGAACGCTCATGCAGAAAAGAAAACTCTTCCCCGATCTCCCGACGGCGTCTCCGGGTCCTTTTGGGTTACCCCGACGAGCATCTCTAAAAGAGGGGCCCGACTTGTATCGGTTCCGCTGCCGGGTTCCGGAATAGGAACCGGATTCCCTTTCGCCCAACGGGGGCCAGCACAAAGCGCATCATGCTATGACGGCCCCCATCAACATCGGATTTCTCCTAGGGCTTAGGATCGACTGACTCGTGTGCAACGGCTGTTCACACGAAACCCTTCTCCGCGTCAGCCCTCCAGGGCCTCGCTGGAGTATTTGCTACTACCACCAAGATCTGCACCGACGGCGGCTCCAGGCAGGCTCACGCCCAGACCCTTCTGCGCCCACCGCCGCGACCCTCCTACTCGTCAGGGCTTCGCGGCCGGCCGCAAGGACCGGCCATGACTGCCAGACTGACGGCCGAGTATAGGCACGACGCTTCAGCGCCATCCATTTTCAGGGCTAGTTGCTTCGGCAGGTGAGTTGTTACACACTCCTTAGCGGATTCCGACTTCCATGGCCACCGTCCTGCTGTCTTAAGCAACCAACGCCTTTCATGGTTTCCCATGAGCGTCGATTCGGGCGCCTTAACTCGGCGTTTGGTTCATCCCACAGCGCCAGTTCTGCTTACCAAAAGTGGCCCACTTGGCACTCCGATCCGAGTCGTTTGCTCGCGGCTTCAGCATATCAAGCAAGCCGGAGATCTCACCCATTTAAAGTTTGAGAATAGGTTGAGGTCGTTTCGGCCCCAAGGCCTCTAATCATTCGCTTTACCGGATGAGACTCGTACGAGCACCAGCTATCCTGAGGGAAACTTCGGAGGGAACCAGCTACTAGATGGTTCGATTAGTCTTTCGCCCCTATACCCAGCTCCGACGATCGATTTGCACGTCAGAATCGCTACGGACCTCCATCAGGGTTTCCCCTGACTTCGTCCTGGCCAGGCATAGTTCACCATCTTTCGGGTCCCAACGTGTACGCTCTAGGTGCGCCTCACCTCGCAATGAGGACGAGACGCCCCGGGAGTGCGGAGGCCGCCGCCCCGTGAAGGGCGGGGAAGCCCCATCCTCCCTCGGCCCGCGCAAGGCGAGACCTTCACTTTCATTACGCCTTTAGGTTTCGTACAGCCCAATGACTCGCGCACATGTTAGACTCCTTGGTCCGTGTTTCAAGACGGGTCGTGAAATTGTCCAAAGCTGAAGCGCCGCTGACGGGAGCGATTATTCCGCCCGAGAGCATCCCGAGCCAACAGCGGCGCGGGTCCGGGGCCGGGCCAGGTAGGTCCGTCATCCGGGAAGAACCGCGCGCGCTTGCCGGGAGCCCGAGCGCCCAAAGGGGCGAATCGACTCCTCCAGATATACCGCCGGGCAGCCAGCCAGGACACCGGGGCTC
>NW_025727254.1:47500-50000 GCF_021461385.2 Schistocerca piceifrons | reverse complement strand
GAGCACCCTGGTAGGATTTCAACGGGGTCCGCCTCGGGACGCACGAGCACGCACGAGGCGGTCGCACGCCTTCAGCTCGCCCCACCGGCAGGACGTCCCACGATACATGCCAGTTAAACACCGACGGGCGGTGAACCAACAGCGTGGGACACAAATCCAACTACGAGCTTTTTAACCGCAACAACTTTAATATACGCTATTGGAGCTGGAATTACCGCGGCTGCTGGCACCAGACTTGCCCTCCAATAGATACTCGTTAAAGGATTTAAAGTGTACTCATTCCGATTACGGGGCCTCGGATGAGTCCCGTATCGTTATTTTTCGTCACTACCTCCCCGTGCCGGGAGTGGGTAATTTGCGCGCCTGCTGCCTTCCTTGGATGTGGTAGCCGTTTCTCAGGCTCCCTCTCCGGAATCGAACCCTGATTCCCCGTTACCCGTTACAACCATGGTAGGCGCAGAACCTACCATCGACAGTTGATAAGGCAGACATTTGAAAGATGCGTCGCCGGTACGAGGACCGTGCGATCAGCCCAAAGTTATTCAGAGTCACCAAGGCAAACGGACCGGACGAGCCGACCGATTGGTTTTGATCTAATAAAAGCGTCCCTTCCATCTCTGGTCGGGACTCTGTTTGCATGTATTAGCTCTAGAATTACCACAGTTATCCAAGTAACGTGGGTACGATCTAAGGAACCATAACTGATTTAATGAGCCATTCGCGGTTTCACCTTAATGCGGCTTGTACTGAGACATGCATGGCTTAATCTTTGAGACAAGCATATGACTACTGGCAGGATCAACCAGGGAGCTGCGTCAACTAGAGCTGAGCAGCCGGCCGCCCGGGAGTGTGTCCCGGGGGCCCGCGCGAACACGCAAGCGTCCGCTCAATCATTCTGCAAACAGGAGGAGGCTGAGCTCCCCTGCACAATACACCTCGAAACCCTCTCAGGTCCCGGCGGCGCGCAGCGCCGTCCCAAGTACTTGGTCGGGTTCGAGAGAGGCGCAATCGCCCGGAGTTAGGCGAGTAGACGCTTTCGGTGCGACCACCCGTGCTCCCAACTGAGCTTGCCGCTGCCGACAGAGGCCCGGGAGCGTGCTGTCGTGGCATTGCCGGCGGGAGACAACACGCGCCACCTACGGTGACCGGCAGCTCCAACGCCAGCGCCACAGAAGGACAAAAGCCCCACTTGGGTGCCGAAGCGAACTCTCCCAGCACAGCGCACGCGCCAACACATCCGCACAGCTGCGATACAAACCACCAGCGAGAACCGCTGGGGCGACCGAGCAGCAGACGGCGTCGCGGCGCCGAGCGCCGGGCGGCGGCGCATCCTCAACGCACACAGTCCTCAATCGGACCAGCACACTGAAGATGTCCACCGCGCTTCGCACCGGGCCCGCGAGGACCTACTTTGGCCGCACGGCGCCGCGCGCAGGGTGCGCCGGCGCGCAGCTGCGACGCCTGCCGCGTCCGTCGGCCGGCGCGCCTGCCACTGGCCGCCCCCACCAGCCGGCTGTAGCGCGTGCGCCCACGCACCGCGCGGCCAGCACGCCGGGAGGCGCCCCCTCACCGGCCGGGGACGGTCCCACCCAGCCACCGCCGCGTATCGCTTCACACCCAGATGCCGTTCAGTTTCGTCGGCATGGTGGGTATCGCTGGAACAACCGGTTAGTACCTCAACCTATCGTCGCCATCACCGATTCACCCCTAGCGAGAACAACCGCACCACAACAGGTTACCATTTGTTCATTTGCGTAACTTCACCAGAAAACGCAGGCGTCCATCGCCATTTGCAACTTCAACGATTATTGCATGCCTGTGTCAGGTGTCACGCCACACTACGTCTGCCCACATACACGCAACAAAATGTGCACGCCTAGACAATACGTGGAAGGTGGCCCCCGTACGTATGCGATGTCCATTGCTCGAACGACTGTCAACCGGCCTCTGTAGCATGTCGCAGATATGGAACGCGGTGCACCATGCCATCACGGTGTGTGAGGAGAGACGACTAGGTCCGAATACATCAACAGACAGCTCATGCTGATCGCCATCCACGGCGTCCGTTCCTCCCACACGTCTCTATGGCGTACCACACTGCAATCCAGCTCTCATAGGGAGACGACACGTAGCTGCGTGCACAATATTTGCACTGTATGGTCCGCCGTTTTTGGGCGCAGTCGTTGTGCGGTCACACATGTGCCACGATGTATCATTCAGTACATAAGGACGAATGTGCAGTACAGATTGTGGTTCACGCGTACGACATCAGCGGACAGTTGACACAGGCCGCACCACAACGTAGCCTGAGTACGTCGCATGCGAAGGGCATTGAACATGCAAACTTCTCACCAACCAGCTTGCGAAGGCAGGGGGCAAGGTGGGGACGTGGGGAGGGGCGGCATGTACGTCCTGCTGCCATCCACATTACAGTGTACAGCAGGAGCATGTGGAAAGTGAGCAAGACTTGCAAGGTGTTTAACATGAAGCGATACACAGG
>NW_025727254.1:35000-37500 GCF_021461385.2 Schistocerca piceifrons | reverse complement strand
ACCGCTGGGGCGACCGAGCAGCAGACGGCGTCGCGGCGCCGAGCGCCGGGCGGCGGCGCATCCTCAACGCACACAGTCCTCAATCGGACCAGCACACTGAAGATGTCCACCGCGCTTCGCACCGGGCCCGCGAGGACCTACTTTGGCCGCACGGCGCCGCGCGCAGGGTGCGCCGGCGCGCAGCTGCGACGCCTGCCGCGTCCGTCGGCCGGCGCGCCTGCCACTGGCCGCCCCCACCAGCCGGCTGTAGCGCGTGCGCCCACGCACCGCGCGGCCAGCACGCCGGGAGGCGCCCCCTCACCGGCCGGGGACGGTCCCACCCAGCCACCGCCGCGTATCGCTTCACACCCAGATGCCGTTCAGTTTCGTCGGCATGGTGGGTATCGCTGGAACAACCGGTTAGTACCTCAACCTATCGTCGCCATCACCGATTCACCCCTAGCGAGAACAACCGCACCACAACAGGTTACCATTTGTTCATTTGCGTAACTTCACCAGAAAACGCAGGCGTCCATCGCCATTTGCAACTTCAACGATTATTGCATGCCTGTGTCAGGTGTCACGCCACACTACGTCTGCCCACATACACGCAACAAAATGTGCACGCCTAGACAATACGTGGAAGGTGGCCCCCGTACGTATGCGATGTCCATTGCTCGAACGACTGTCAACCGGCCTCTGTAGCATGTCGCAGATATGGAACGCGGTGCACCATGCCATCACGGTGTGTGAGGAGAGACGACTAGGTCCGAATACATCAACAGACAGCTCATGCTGATCGCCATCCACGGCGTCCGTTCCTCCCACACGTCTCTATGGCGTACCACACTGCAATCCAGCTCTCATAGGGAGACGACACGTAGCTGCGTGCACAATATTTGCACTGTATGGTCCGCCGTTTTTGGGCGCAGTCGTTGTGCGGTCACACATGTGCCACGATGTATCATTCAGTACATAAGGACGAATGTGCAGTACAGATTGTGGTTCACGCGTACGACATCAGCGGACAGTTGACACAGGCCGCACCACAACGTAGCCTGAGTACGTCGCATGCGAAGGGCATTGAACATGCAAACTTCTCACCAACCAGCTTGCGAAGGCAGGGGGCAAGGTGGGGACGTGGGGAGGGGCGGCATGTACGTCCTGCTGCCATCCACATTACAGTGTACAGCAGGAGCATGTGGAAAGTGAGCAAGACTTGCAAGGTGTTTAACATGAAGCGATACACAGGGGTGCGGGCAGTGCGAGTAGCGAACTATATTGCGAGGGTTGCGGGTGGGCAACACTACAGTAATTGAACGAGTCGTATAACAATTACAGAGCAGGTTTAGGCGACAACGTGGGTTACGTTAAGGCGACAACATGGGTTAGGTTAAGGCACAACATGGGTTAGGTTAAGGCACAACATGGGTTAGGTTAAGGCACAACATGGGTTAGGTTAAGGCACAACATGGGTTAGGTTAAGGCACAACATGGGTTAGGTTAAGGCACAACATGGGTTAGGTTAAGGCACAACATGGGTTAGGTTAAGGCACAACATGGGTTAGGTTGAGGCACAACATGGGTTAGGTTAAGGCACAACATGGGTTAGGTTGAGGCACAACATGGGTTAGGTTGAGGCACAACATGGGTTAGGTTGAGGCACAACATGGGTTAGGTTAAGGTACAACATGGGTTAGGTTAAGGTACAACATGGGTTAGGTTAAGGTACAACATGGGTTAGGTTAAGGTACAACATGGGTTAGGTTAAGGTACAACATGGGTTAGGTTAAGGTACAACATAGGTTAGGTTAAGGTACAACATAGGTTAGGTTAAGGTACAACATAGGTTAGGTTAAGGTACAACATAGGTTAGGTTAAGGTACAACATAGGTTAGGTTAAGGTACAACATAGGTTAGGTTAAGGTACAACATAGGTTAGGTTAAGGTACAACATAGGTTAGGTTAGGTTAGGTTAGGTTACACGTTGTTGTACGGAAAGGTGTAGGGGGGGGGGGGGGCGGGGGCGGCAGGTTCGTTGATAGTGATTATAGTAAGTGAATGCTTGTGACATGATCAGATTTGTCACGTCAGGATGCACCTTTGGCTTATTAGAGGCGGCGCTCCAATTCTATGCTTGTGTGAGACCTGTGTCTTTGACTCATGTCATTGTTTGTGCGCTGTGACAGGAGGTACTATTGTGATGTTGGGTGCACCGTTGTATAGGACATGTGTGGGTGTTGGTGCCTGGTCTGCGCAATGGTGGATGTCGAAAGGCTGGGATATTGTATTTTCCGCACGGACCTCCTGGTCTGGTTGTGATAGTGTGGATTGTGTAATGTGGCGGAGAAGATGCACTGGATGTTGTTCCATGCTGGTGCTTACATATTGTATGTGCGCCTGTTAGAAGCAGAGAGTGGTGCGTGATCAGAGTGTCTGGCTGACGTGTGGTTCCCATTTTGGGCAGACTCTTTCAGCATGTATACGGACAGTTGTGTATATTTGCTGTAGTTTGATGGCT
>NW_025727254.1:25000-27500 GCF_021461385.2 Schistocerca piceifrons | reverse complement strand
CACGAGGCGGTCGCACGCCTTCAGCTCGCCCCACCGGCAGGACGTCCCACGATACATGCCAGTTAAACACCGACGGGCGGTGAACCAACAGCGTGGGACACAAATCCAACTACGAGCTTTTTAACCGCAACAACTTTAATATACGCTATTGGAGCTGGAATTACCGCGGCTGCTGGCACCAGACTTGCCCTCCAATAGATACTCGTTAAAGGATTTAAAGTGTACTCATTCCGATTACGGGGCCTCGGATGAGTCCCGTATCGTTATTTTTCGTCACTACCTCCCCGTGCCGGGAGTGGGTAATTTGCGCGCCTGCTGCCTTCCTTGGATGTGGTAGCCGTTTCTCAGGCTCCCTCTCCGGAATCGAACCCTGATTCCCCGTTACCCGTTACAACCATGGTAGGCGCAGAACCTACCATCGACAGTTGATAAGGCAGACATTTGAAAGATGCGTCGCCGGTACGAGGACCGTGCGATCAGCCCAAAGTTATTCAGAGTCACCAAGGCAAACGGACCGGACGAGCCGACCGATTGGCTTTGATCTAATAAAAGCGTCCCTTCCATCTCTGGTCGGGACTCTGTTTGCATGTATTAGCTCTAGAATTACCACAGTTATCCAAGTAACGTGGGTACGATCTAAGGAACCATAACTGATTTAATGAGCCATTCGCGGTTTCACCTTAATGCGGCTTGTACTGAGACATGCATGGCTTAATCTTTGAGACAAGCATATGACTACTGGCAGGATCAACCAGGGAGCTGCGTCAACTAGAGCTGAGCAGCCGGCCGCCCGGGAGTGTGTCCCGGGGGCCCGCGCGAACACGCAAGCGTCCGCTCAATCATTCTGCAAACAGGAGGAGGCTGAGCTCCCCTGCACAATACACCTCGAAACCCTCTCAGGTCCCGGCGGCGCGCAGCGCCGTCCCAAGTACTTGGTCGGGTTCGAGAGAGGCGCAATCGCCCGGAGTTAGGCGAGTAGACGCTTTCGGTGCGACCACCCGTGCTCCCAACTGAGCTTGCCGCTGCCGACAGAGGCCCGGGAGCGTGCTGTCGTGGCATTGCCGGCGGGAGACAACACGCGCCACCTACGGTGACCGGCAGCTCCAACGCCAGCGCCACAGAAGGACAAAAGCCCCACTTGGGTGCCGAAGCGAACTCTCCCAGCACAGCGCACGCGCCAACACATCCGCACAGCTGCGATACAAACCACCAGCGAGAACCGCTGGGGCGACCGAGCAGCAGACGGCGTCGCGGCGCCGAGCGCCGGGCGGCGGCGCATCCTCAACGCACACAGTCCTCAATCGGACCAGCACACTGAAGATGTCCACCGCGCTTCGCACCGGGCCCGCGAGGACCTACTTTGGCCGCACGGCGCCGCGCGCAGGGTGCGCCGGCGCGCAGCTGCGACGCCTGCCGCGTCCGTCGGCCGGCGCGCCTGCCACTGGCCGCCCCCACCAGCCGGCTGTAGCGCGTGCGCCCACGCACCGCGCGGCCAGCACGCCGGGAGGCGCCCCCTCACCGGCCGGGGACGGTCCCACCCAGCCACCGCCGCGTATCGCTTCACACCCAGATGCCGTTCAGTTTCGTCGGCATGGTGGGTATCGCTGGAACAACCGGTTAGTACCTCAACCTATCGTCGCCATCACCGATTCACCCCTAGCGAGAACAACCGCACCACAACAGGTTACCATTTGTTCATTTGCGTAACTTCACCAGAAAACGCAGGCGTCCATCGCCATTTGCAACTTCAACGATTATTGCATGCCTGTGTCAGGTGTCACGCCACACTACGTCTGCCCACATACACGCAACAAAATGTGCACGCCTAGACAATACGTGGAAGGTGGCCCCCGTACGTATGCGATGTCCATTGCTCGAACGACTGTCAACCGGCCTCTGTAGCATGTCGCAGATATGGAACGCGGTGCACCATGCCATCACGGTGTGTGAGGAGAGACGACTAGGTCCGAATACATCAACAGACAGCTCATGCTGATCGCCATCCACGGCGTCCGTTCCTCCCACACGTCTCTATGGCGTACCACACTGCAATCCAGCTCTCATAGGGAGACGACACGTAGCTGCGTGCACAATATTTGCACTGTATGGTCCGCCGTTTTTGGGCGCAGTCGTTGTGCGGTCACACATGTGCCACGATGTATCATTCAGTACATAAGGACGAATGTGCAGTACAGATTGTGGTTCACGCGTACGACATCAGCGGACAGTTGACACAGGCCGCACCACAACGTAGCCTGAGTACGTCGCATGCGAAGGGCATTGAACATGCAAACTTCTCACCAACCAGCTTGCGAAGGCAGGGGGCAAGGTGGGGACGTGGGGAGGGGCGGCATGTACGTCCTGCTGCCATCCACATTACAGTGTACAGCAGGAGCATGTGGAAAGTGAGCAAGACTTGCAAGGTGTTTAACATGAAGCGATACACAGGGGTGCGGGCAGTGCGAGTAGCGAACTATATTGCGAGGGTTGCGGGTGGGCA
>NW_025727254.1:15000-20000 GCF_021461385.2 Schistocerca piceifrons | reverse complement strand
CCTGCGTCGACGATTTGAGGAGGTGGCCCTCCCACATAAGATGCCGCTCCAGCACCTCAATCTCACGCTGCACCTCGTCCCGGCCTGCACCGTCGGCGGCTGGCCCAATCCTCTTCAGCGCCAGGAGACGGGACCGGCGAAGTGTTGGCCCCATCCATCGGCATGATGGGATGCCGAGGCCTCCCTGGGCTACAGGAGCGTGGAAGTAGCCCAGGGGAGTGTCCGCCGGAAGGCGGAACCATCTCCTGACGGCGGCACGGATGGTCACATCTGCCGCTTTCAACGCACCCACTCGGGTGCGGCTGAGGGCCAGCCCATGGTACAGGCCAGGCAGAAGTACGGTGGTGAGGGCGTGGAGGCGCTGTTGCGGCTTGAGCGGAGCTCGGGAGATGACGTCCAGCTGCTCCACCAGGTGGCGTCGTGGGTTGAAAACGCAGCGACCAGCGGTGGAGAATTGCAGTCCCAGGTACCGGAAGGTTTCACCCACACGTAGGGCGGGCACGGTGGCGTTGCCCGCTTTGAAGGTAACGTCGGCGTCGACCTTCACCTTCTTGTCGCGCCCAGACGCGACTAAGGCGAGGGTGAAACACTTCCGGGCGTTGATCTGCAGCCCCAGATGGGCGAGGGCTGCGACGGCTGCGTCGATGAGGGACTGCAATCCCCTCGCGGTCGATGCAAAAAGCAGGACGTCATCTGCGAAGGCCGCAGCGTTAACTCTGCGACCAAGGATCCGAGCTCCGATGTGGGAGGGAAGTTGACTCAAAACATAGTCCACCGCAAAATTGAAAAGGAGGGGGGAGAGGGGGTCACCCTGACGCACACCCCTAGCCGGCTGCAGGGGCACGCCCACGTCGGCGCCGCCCGCTATCACTGTCGTGCTACCCTCGTAACACCTTTCGACGTACTCAATAAAGCAATCCGGCAGGCCATGAGCCCTCAGCACGGGGCGGAGGGCAGCATGGTCCACCGAATCGAACGCTTTAGAGACGTCGATCGATGCCACAAAAACAGAGCGACAGGAGCGGACTGCGTCGGTGAGAGCAGTGTCCAAGATGAAGGTGTTTTCCAACATCCCATCCCGGGGGATGAATGCCCGCTGACGTTCGTCCACAGCACATGCACGCATCAGGCGTGACGCGAGAACCTTGTGAAAGGTCCGCGCCAACACCGAGCAGACCGTAATGGGGCGAAAGTCAGCGGGGGATGTTGGTGCAGCCGTTTTGGGGAGAAGTGACGTCCGGGCGCGAAGCAGACGCTCGGGAATGGCGCGGGCCAGGAGGAAGAGGTTCAAGAGTTTCACCAGGACTTCATGCGGCAGGCGCCGCAGCTCCGCTGGAGTCAGGCCGTCCGGCCCGGCTGCCGATCCCCTGGGCGGCAAGGCAGCGGCGACCTCCTCACGTGTGACCGGCCCCCACAGGCACTCGGGAGCGACAGGCTCCGAGTGCGGGAGAAGGCGGTCACGGATGAAGCCAGCGGTGGAGATCGGCTTCTTCGTGAAGAGGTCCGCCCAGAAGTCCAGCAGACCGGGGATGTCGGGTGGCGGCTGCAGCAGGGTGCCGTCCAGCAAGCCGCGCACGCAACGTGCACGCGACCTACGGAAGGCGTCCTGTGTCCGCGCGTACTCCCAGCGGCGCCGCTTGCGCTTCTGCAGCGGCGGGGCGGCAGGCGGCCGCTTGGATGATTGGCGCGGCCGCTGTGTCCTGGTGATCAACCTCTCCCCCCTGGACCCGACCGACGCAAGGGCATCCGGGAGCATGCCCAGGATGACATCGGGCGGCGTGCCCCGCCCCAGACCAATGACTCGATCCAGGGCAGAGAAACGCTGGGCGGAAGCAGGCAGCCCCGCCAGATGCTCCCAGATGGCGGCGTCAGTCGGCCCCTCCGACGGCGGCCCGGTGGTGTCGGCCGCGAAGTCCTCGGCTGCGTCGACGGGCGGCGCAGCGGCCTCGCCCGCGTCAGGCAGCGAGCTCGCTGCTCCCCGGCGGGACGCCGGCTCTTCCCCCCGACCGATCTCAAGCGCCTCCATGAATTGGCGGACAAGCTGCTTGTGGGCAGCTTGCCGCCGTCGGCACTTGATTGCCTCGAGCGTTCGGTCGGGGAACATCCTGATGAGTTCTTGATTAACAAAGAAGAACCGGGCGTCCCTCTCAAGGAACAGTTCGGCCTCTGCCTTGGCGAGCGACAGGACTTCTTCCTCCGTCCACCTCGCGCGATGCCTCTCCGTCACGATCTCAGCGTTGGCGGCCGCAGGGTGTTGGCGGCGGCGATGGACCCCGAGACCGTTCTTCGTGGTAAAAGTGCGGTGGCACTCACTGCAAGCAAAGGGAGCTACACAAACTATCGCATTTTCGTTACGGCCGGTTGGCCGGATAGGTGCTGGGGTAGCTGGGGTGGCACCTTCAGCGGAAGGGCCACCATCTCTTGTTTCTTGTCGGCTGCCCCCAACTATAAAGGGATAATGCGAGGGGGGGCTGGTAACCCCCCCAAGCCCCTGGTGCGGTCTTCCACTCTGCGAAAATCAGCGGGCCCACGAGAAGGGGAGAAGACCGCAGGAGAGGAGAGGCTAAGAGGGCTAGGCCCATGTATTGCGCATCACTCTCCCTGTAACTATAACCCAAGGAAGGCACCTCGCAGCAGCAGCACGACTACATCAAGACCGCACTTCGAAAAGCCAAGTCCGGATGCAGCCACACCGCCGCCACTTGGCCACCTTAAGAGAGTCATAGTTACTCCCGCCGTTTACCCGCGCTTGCTTGAATTTCTTCACGTTGACATTCAGAGCACTGGGCAGAAATCACATTGCGTCAACACCCGCTAGGGCCATCGCAATGCTTTGTTTTAATTAGACAGTCGGATTCCCCCAGTCCGTGCCAGTTCTGAGTTGATCGTTGAATGGCGGCCGAAGAGAATCCGCGCACCCGCGCGCCCCCGGAGGAGCACGCTAAGGCGGCCTCGCAGCAAGGAAGATCCGTGGGAGGCCAAGGCACGGGACCGAGCTCGGATCCTGCACGCAGGTTGAAGCACCGGGGCGCGAACGCCGCGCAGGCGCGCGCATCCTGCACCGCCGGCCAGCACGAGGCCGACCAACGGCGAGAGCAGACCACGCCCGCGCTAAACGCCCGCACTTACCGGCACCCCTACGGCACTCACCTCGCCCAGGCCCGGCACGTTAGCGCTGACCCACTTCCCGACCAAGCCCGACACGCCCCGATCCTCAGAGCCAATCCTTATCCCGAAGTTACGGATCCAATTTGCCGACTTCCCTTACCTACATTATTCTATCGACTAGAGGCTCTTCACCTTGGAGACCTGCTGCGGATATGGGTACGAACCGGCGCGACACCTCCACGTGGCCCTCTCCCGGATTTTCAAGGTCCGAGGGGAAGATCGGGACACCGCCGCAACTGCGGTGCTCTTCGCGTTCCAAACCCTATCTCCCTGCTAGAGGATTCCAGGGAACTCGAACGCTCATGCAGAAAAGAAAACTCTTCCCCGATCTCCCGACGGCGTCTCCGGGTCCTTTTGGGTTACCCCGACGAGCATCTCTAAAAGAGGGGCCCGACTTGTATCGGTTCCGCTGCCGGGTTCCGGAATAGGAACCGGATTCCCTTTCGCCCAACGGGGGCCAGCACAAAGCGCATCATGCTATGACGGCCCCCATCAACATCGGATTTCTCCTAGGGCTTAGGATCGACTGACTCGTGTGCAACGGCTGTTCACACGAAACCCTTCTCCGCGTCAGCCCTCCAGGGCCTCGCTGGAGTATTTGCTACTACCACCAAGATCTGCACCGACGGCGGCTCCAGGCAGGCTCACGCCCAGACCCTTCTGCGCCCACCGCCGCGACCCTCCTACTCGTCAGGGCTTCGCGGCCGGCCGCAAGGACCGGCCATGACTGCCAGACTGACGGCCGAGTATAGGCACGACGCTTCAGCGCCATCCATTTTCAGGGCTAGTTGCTTCGGCAGGTGAGTTGTTACACACTCCTTAGCGGATTCCGACTTCCATGGCCACCGTCCTGCTGTCTTAAGCAACCAACGCCTTTCATGGTTTCCCATGAGCGTCGATTCGGGCGCCTTAACTCGGCGTTTGGTTCATCCCACAGCGCCAGTTCTGCTTACCAAAAGTGGCCCACTTGGCACTCCGATCCGAGTCGTTTGCTCGCGGCTTCAGCATATCAAGCAAGCCGGAGATCTCACCCATTTAAAGTTTGAGAATAGGTTGAGGTCGTTTCGGCCCCAAGGCCTCTAATCATTCGCTTTACCGGATGAGACTCGTACGAGCACCAGCTATCCTGAGGGAAACTTCGGAGGGAACCAGCTACTAGATGGTTCGATTAGTCTTTCGCCCCTATACCCAGCTCCGACGATCGATTTGCACGTCAGAATCGCTACGGACCTCCATCAGGGTTTCCCCTGACTTCGTCCTGGCCAGGCATAGTTCACCATCTTTCGGGTCCCAACGTGTACGCTCTAGGTGCGCCTCACCTCGCAATGAGGACGAGACGCCCCGGGAGTGCGGAGGCCGCCGCCCCGTGAAGGGCGGGGAAGCCCCATCCTCCCTCGGCCCGCGCAAGGCGAGACCTTCACTTTCATTACGCCTTTAGGTTTCGTACAGCCCAATGACTCGCGCACATGTTAGACTCCTTGGTCCGTGTTTCAAGACGGGTCGTGAAATTGTCCAAAGCTGAAGCGCCGCTGACGGGAGCGATTATTCCGCCCGAGAGCATCCCGAGCCAACAGCGGCGCGGGTCCGGGGCCGGGCCAGGTAGGTCCGTCATCCGGGAAGAACCGCGCGCGCTTGCCGGGAGCCCGAGCGCCCAAAGGGGCGAATCGACTCCTCCAGATATACCGCCGGGCAGCCAGCCAGGACACCGGGGCTCTGCCCAACAGACGCGAACCGAGGCCCGCGGAAGGACAGGCTGCGCACCCGGGCCGTAGGCCGGCACCCAGCGGGTCGCGACGTCCTACTAGGGGAGAAGTGCGGCCCACCGCACACCG
>NW_025727254.1:10000-12500 GCF_021461385.2 Schistocerca piceifrons | reverse complement strand
CACCGACGGGCGGTGAACCAACAGCGTGGGACACAAATCCAACTACGAGCTTTTTAACCGCAACAACTTTAATATACGCTATTGGAGCTGGAATTACCGCGGCTGCTGGCACCAGACTTGCCCTCCAATAGATACTCGTTAAAGGATTTAAAGTGTACTCATTCCGATTACGGGGCCTCGGATGAGTCCCGTATCGTTATTTTTCGTCACTACCTCCCCGTGCCGGGAGTGGGTAATTTGCGCGCCTGCTGCCTTCCTTGGATGTGGTAGCCGTTTCTCAGGCTCCCTCTCCGGAATCGAACCCTGATTCCCCGTTACCCGTTACAACCATGGTAGGCGCAGAACCTACCATCGACAGTTGATAAGGCAGACATTTGAAAGATGCGTCGCCGGTACGAGGACCGTGCGATCAGCCCAAAGTTATTCAGAGTCACCAAGGCAAACGGACCGGACGAGCCGACCGATTGGTTTTGATCTAATAAAAGCGTCCCTTCCATCTCTGGTCGGGACTCTGTTTGCATGTATTAGCTCTAGAATTACCACAGTTATCCAAGTAACGTGGGTACGATCTAAGGAACCATAACTGATTTAATGAGCCATTCGCGGTTTCACCTTAATGCGGCTTGTACTGAGACATGCATGGCTTAATCTTTGAGACAAGCATATGACTACTGGCAGGATCAACCAGGGAGCTGCGTCAACTAGAGCTGAGCAGCCGGCCGCCCGGGAGTGTGTCCCGGGGGCCCGCGCGAACACGCAAGCGTCCGCTCAATCATTCTGCAAACAGGAGGAGGCTGAGCTCCCCTGCACAATACACCTCGAAACCCTCTCAGGTCCCGGCGGCGCGCAGCGCCGTCCCAAGTACTTGGTCGGGTTCGAGAGAGGCGCAATCGCCCGGAGTTAGGCGAGTAGACGCTTTCGGTGCGACCACCCGTGCTCCCAACTGAGCTTGCCGCTGCCGACAGAGGCCCGGGAGCGTGCTGTCGTGGCATTGCCGGCGGGAGACAACACGCGCCACCTACGGTGACCGGCAGCTCCAACGCCAGCGCCACAGAAGGACAAAAGCCCCACTTGGGTGCCGAAGCGAACTCTCCCAGCACAGCGCACGCGCCAACACATCCGCACAGCTGCGATACAAACCACCAGCGAGAACCGCTGGGGCGACCGAGCAGCAGACGGCGTCGCGGCGCCGAGCGCCGGGCGGCGGCGCATCCTCAACGCACACAGTCCTCAATCGGACCAGCACACTGAAGATGTCCACCGCGCTTCGCACCGGGCCCGCGAGGACCTACTTTGGCCGCACGGCGCCGCGCGCAGGGTGCGCCGGCGCGCAGCTGCGACGCCTGCCGCGTCCGTCGGCCGGCGCGCCTGCCACTGGCCGCCCCCACCAGCCGGCTGTAGCGCGTGCGCCCACGCACCGCGCGGCCAGCACGCCGGGAGGCGCCCCCTCACCGGCCGGGGACGGTCCCACCCAGCCACCGCCGCGTATCGCTTCACACCCAGATGCCGTTCAGTTTCGTCGGCATGGTGGGTATCGCTGGAACAACCGGTTAGTACCTCAACCTATCGTCGCCATCACCGATTCACCCCTAGCGAGAACAACCGCACCACAACAGGTTACCATTTGTTCATTTGCGTAACTTCACCAGAAAACGCAGGCGTCCATCGCCATTTGCAACTTCAACGATTATTGCATGCCTGTGTCAGGTGTCACGCCACACTACGTCTGCCCACATACACGCAACAAAATGTGCACGCCTAGACAATACGTGGAAGGTGGCCCCCGTACGTATGCGATGTCCATTGCTCGAACGACTGTCAACCGGCCTCTGTAGCATGTCGCAGATATGGAACGCGGTGCACCATGCCATCACGGTGTGTGAGGAGAGACGACTAGGTCCGAATACATCAACAGACAGCTCATGCTGATCGCCATCCACGGCGTCCGTTCCTCCCACACGTCTCTATGGCGTACCACACTGCAATCCAGCTCTCATAGGGAGACGACACGTAGCTGCGTGCACAATATTTGCACTGTATGGTCCGCCGTTTTTGGGCGCAGTCGTTGTGCGGTCACACATGTGCCACGATGTATCATTCAGTACATAAGGACGAATGTGCAGTACAGATTGTGGTTCACGCGTACGACATCAGCGGACAGTTGACACAGGCCGCACCACAACGTAGCCTGAGTACGTCGCATGCGAAGGGCATTGAACATGCAAACTTCTCACCAACCAGCTTGCGAAGGCAGGGGGCAAGGTGGGGACGTGGGGAGGGGCGGCATGTACGTCCTGCTGCCATCCACATTACAGTGTACAGCAGGAGCATGTGGAAAGTGAGCAAGACTTGCAAGGTGTTTAACATGAAGCGATACACAGGGGTGCGGGCAGTGCGAGTAGCGAACTATATTGCGAGGGTTGCGGGTGGGCAACACTACAGTAATTGAACGAGTCGTATAACAATTACAGAGCAGGTTTAGGCGACAACGTGGGTTACG
>NW_025727253.1:77500-79857 GCF_021461385.2 Schistocerca piceifrons | reverse complement strand
GACCACGCTAACCAACGCCAGTGCGGGGCATCATGCGGCGGCGAGGGGCAGTCATAGATTCGAAACGCCGCGCCGCCATGATGCTGCCCAGAAGTACTCTGGTGCTCAATGTTGAAAGGTGGCCCTTCGTCCACGCCAACCTCCTGCAATGCTTTGGCAGAGGCTGGAGACCAAACCCCACGCCAGTTGATGGTCGCCGACGTGGTGGTGAATTCCGTAGCCACTGGAAACAGCTCACGTATCTTGTCGTAAACTGCCTGCTTGTCGTAGACGGCTACTTTCTCGCGGTGACACCTACCAAGATCACGGTTGTCGCCAACCACCTGCGCATCGATGACAAATGCTGCAGTGTCACGGACCGCCACGATGTCTGGCTTTTTCAGGCCTTCAGATGTACGAAGGTGAGGCTCTAGCAGAACATTGTAGCCTCTGCGGCGGAGGCCTCGCGCCAGATAGGACGCCATGGCATCGTGTCGAGCAATGCGAGCCCCGTCGCTTCTCCAGCACTGTTGAATGACATGGTTGGCAGTCTCCGTGGCATTGCAGCCAGCGCGGCATCTGGTGTCACCTTCCCTCCCACGTAGCAGCCGTGCCGAGTAGGTAAGGCATTAATCCGGACACGCAGGCATGAGATGTAGTCGCGGCCGGTTACGAACTGCCGCGTATTGGAGACCCAGCAGTGCTGCCCTGGTGTTCGGGCAGACTCTCGTAGCGCAGCGCCGTCGACCGACGAGTGCAGGCGGTCGGCCCAACACCGGCCCAACTGGTAACTGGACTTTATAACTTCCCCCTGCCATTGCAGGGCGTGGTCCAGTTGGTGAATTTCTCGCTGGATTAAGTCCTGGGAAGAATCGTCCGCTGCCGCACCCAGTCCCTGCATCTTCGCCAATCTTCTCCTACGAAGAAGAGGGCCCAGCCAGCGGGCTGCAGGCACCCCCAAGCCCCCATGAGAGATGGGGGCGTGGAAGTAACCGACCGGCGTATCTGCTGGCAGGTGCAACCAAGATCGAACAGCTGCACGAACACAGACGTCAAGGGAAGAGAGGGCCCCAAGACGAGTCCTCCCCAGGGCGAGACCATGGAAAATACCCGGGAGGATAACAGAACGAAGGGCAAAAAGCCGCTGCTGAGGTTTGAGTGGTGCACGCTTGATGATGTTCATCTGCTTCTCGACCTCCCGCCGGGGATGAAAAAGACTGCGTCCGCACGTGGAAAATTGCAGGCCTAGATACTTGAAAGTATCTCCCATCGCCAGTGCTGGGATGTTGTTCCCCCCCAGCACGAAAGATGACAGTCTCGTCGACCTTGGTTAAGAGAGTCATAGTTACTCCCGCCGTTTACCCGCGCTTGCTTGAATTTCTTCACGTTGACATTCAGAGCACTGGGCAGAAATCACATTGCGTCAACACCCGCTAGGGCCATCGCAATGCTTTGTTTTAATTAGACAGTCGGATTCCCCCAGTCCGTGCCAGTTCTGAGTTGATCGTTGAATGGCGGCCGAAGAGAATCCGCGCACCCGCGCGCCCCCGGAGGAGCACGCTAAGGCGGACGCGGCCTCGCAGCAAGGAAGATCCGTGGGAGGCCAAGGCACGGGACCGAGCTCGGATCCTGCACGCAGGTTGAAGCACCGGGGCGCGAACAGCCGCGCAGGCGCGCGCATCCTGCACCGCCGGCCAGCACGAGGCCGACCAACGGCGAGAGCAGACCACGCCCGCGCTAAACGCCCGCACTTACCGGCACCCCTACGGCACTCACCTCGCCCAGGCCCGGCACGTTAGCGCTGACCCACTTCCCGACCAAGCCCGACACGCCCCGATCCTCAGAGCCAATCCTTATCCCGAAGTTACGGATCCAATTTGCCGACTTCCCTTACCTACATTATTCTATCGACTAGAGGCTCTTCACCTTGGAGACCTGCTGCGGATATGGGTACGAACCGGCGCGACACCTCCACGTGGCCCTCTCCCGGATTTTCAAGGTCCGAGGGGAAGATCGGGACACCGCCGCAACTGCGGTGCTCTTCGCGTTCCAAACCCTATCTCCCTGCTAGAGGATTCCAGGGAACTCGAACGCTCATGCAGAAAAGAAAACTCTTCCCCGATCTCCCGACGGCGTCTCCGGGTCCTTTTGGGTTACCCCGACGAGCATCTCTAAAAGAGGGGCCCGACTTGTATCGGTTCCGCTGCCGGGTTCCGGAATAGGAACCGGATTCCCTTTCGCCCAACGGGGGCCAGCACAAAGCGCATCATGCTATGACGGCCCCCATCAACATCGGATTTCTCCTAGGGCTTAGGATCGACTGACTCGTGTGCAACGGCTGTTCACACGAAACCCTTCTCCGCGTCAGCCCTCCAGGG
>NW_025727253.1:70000-72500 GCF_021461385.2 Schistocerca piceifrons | reverse complement strand
AGATGTCCACCGCGCTTCGCACCGGGCCCGCGAGGACCTACTTTGGCCGCACGGCGCCGCGCGCAGGGTGCGCCGGCGCGCAGCTGCGACGCCTGCCGCGTCCGTCGGCCGGCGCGCCTGCCACTGGCCGCCCCCACCAGCCGGCTGTAGCGCGTGCGCCCACGCACCGCGCGGCCAGCACGCCGGGAGGCGCCCCCTCACCGGCCGGGGACGGTCCCACCCAGCCACCGCCGCGTATCGCTTCACACCCAGATGCCGTTCAGTTTCGTCGGCATGGTGGGTATCGCTGGAACAACCGGTTAGTACCTCAACCTATCGTCGCCATCACCGATTCACCCCTAGCGAGAACAACCGCACCACAACAGGTTACCATTTGTTCATTTGCGTAACTTCACCAGAAAACGCAGGCGTCCATCGCCATTTGCAACTTCAACGATTATTGCATGCCTGTGTCAGGTGTCACGCCACACTACGTCTGCCCACATACACGCAACAAAATGTGCACGCCTAGACAATACGTGGAAGGTGGCCCCCGTACGTATGCGATGTCCATTGCTCGAACGACTGTCAACCGGCCTCTGTAGCATGTCGCAGATATGGAACGCGGTGCACCATGCCATCACGGTGTGTGAGGAGAGACGACTAGGTCCGAATACATCAACAGACAGCTCATGCTGATCGCCATCCACGGCGTCCGTTCCTCCCACACGTCTCTATGGCGTACCACACTGCAATCCAGCTCTCATAGGGAGACGACACGTAGCTGCGTGCACAATATTTGCACTGTATGGTCCGCCGTTTTTGGGCGCAGTCGTTGTGCGGTCACACATGTGCCACGATGTATCATTCAGTACATAAGGACGAATGTGCAGTACAGATTGTGGTTCACGCGTACGACATCAGCGGACAGTTGACACAGGCCGCACCACAACGTAGCCTGAGTACGTCGCATGCGAAGGGCATTGAACATGCAAACTTCTCACCAACCAGCTTGCGAAGGCAGGGGGCAAGGTGGGGACGTGGGGAGGGGCGGCATGTACGTCCTGCTGCCATCCACATTACAGTGTACAGCAGGAGCATGTGGAAAGTGAGCAAGACTTGCAAGGTGTTTAACATGAAGCGATACACAGGGGTGCGGGCAGTGCGAGTAGCGAACTATATTGCGAGGGTTGCGGGTGGGCAACACTACAGTAATTGAACGAGTCGTATAACAATTACAGAGCAGGTTTAGGCGACAACGTGGGTTACGTTAAGGCGACAACATGGGTTAGGTTAAGGCACAACATGGGTTAGGTTAAGGCACAACATGGGTTAGGTTAAGGCACAACATGGGTTAGGTTAAGGCACAACATGGGTTAGGTTAAGGCACAACATGGGTTAGGTTAAGGCACAACATGGGTTAGGTTAAGGCACAACATGGGTTAGGTTAAGGCACAACATGGGTTAGGTTGAGGCACAACATGGGTTAGGTTAAGGCACAACATGGGTTAGGTTGAGGCACAACATGGGTTAGGTTGAGGCACAACATGGGTTAGGTTGAGGCACAACATGGGTTAGGTTAAGGTACAACATGGGTTAGGTTAAGGTACAACATGGGTTAGGTTAAGGTACAACATGGGTTAGGTTAAGGTACAACATGGGTTAGGTTAAGGTACAACATGGGTTAGGTTAAGGTACAACATAGGTTAGGTTAAGGTACAACATAGGTTAGGTTAAGGTACAACATAGGTTAGGTTAAGGTACAACATAGGTTAGGTTAAGGTACAACATAGGTTAGGTTAAGGTACAACATAGGTTAGGTTAAGGTACAACATAGGTTAGGTTAAGGTACAACATAGGTTAGGTTAGGTTAGGTTAGGTTACACGTTGTTGTACGGAAAGGTGTAGGGGGGGGGGGGGGCGGGGGCGGCAGGTTCGTTGATAGTGATTATAGTAAGTGAATGCTTGTGACATGATCAGATTTGTCACGTCAGGATGCACCTTTGGCTTATTAGAGGCGGCGCTCCAATTCTATGCTTGTGTGAGACCTGTGTCTTTGACTCATGTCATTGTTTGTGCGCTGTGACAGGAGGTACTATTGTGATGTTGGGTGCACCGTTGTATAGGACATGTGTGGGTGTTGGTGCCTGGTCTGCGCAATGGTGGATGTCGAAAGGCTGGGATATTGTATTTTCCGCACGGACCTCCTGGTCTGGTTGTGATAGTGTGGATTGTGTAATGTGGCGGAGAAGATGCACTGGATGTTGTTCCATGCTGGTGCTTACATATTGTATGTGCGCCTGTTAGAAGCAGAGAGTGGTGCGTGATCAGAGTGTCTGGCTGACGTGTGGTTCCCATTTTGGGCAGACTCTTTCAGCATGTATACGGACAGTTGTGTATATTTGCTGTAGTTTGATGGCTCTGCATTGATTACTAATCAGCGCCGTGTGTACGGGTAATCTGGTTCCAGTCCAAAATGTTCCATCTGTGTACATTAGTGACAAAGACTCCCCCCATGCAG
>NW_025727253.1:52500-62500 GCF_021461385.2 Schistocerca piceifrons | reverse complement strand
ACAAATCCAACTACGAGCTTTTTAACCGCAACAACTTTAATATACGCTATTGGAGCTGGAATTACCGCGGCTGCTGGCACCAGACTTGCCCTCCAATAGATACTCGTTAAAGGATTTAAAGTGTACTCATTCCGATTACGGGGCCTCGGATGAGTCCCGTATCGTTATTTTTCGTCACTACCTCCCCGTGCCGGGAGTGGGTAATTTGCGCGCCTGCTGCCTTCCTTGGATGTGGTAGCCGTTTCTCAGGCTCCCTCTCCGGAATCGAACCCTGATTCCCCGTTACCCGTTACAACCATGGTAGGCGCAGAACCTACCATCGACAGTTGATAAGGCAGACATTTGAAAGATGCGTCGCCGGTACGAGGACCGTGCGATCAGCCCAAAGTTATTCAGAGTCACCAAGGCAAACGGACCGGACGAGCCGACCGATTGGTTTTGATCTAATAAAAGCGTCCCTTCCATCTCTGGTCGGGACTCTGTTTGCATGTATTAGCTCTAGAATTACCACAGTTATCCAAGTAACGTGGGTACGATCTAAGGAACCATAACTGATTTAATGAGCCATTCGCGGTTTCACCTTAATGCGGCTTGTACTGAGACATGCATGGCTTAATCTTTGAGACAAGCATATGACTACTGGCAGGATCAACCAGGGAGCTGCGTCAACTAGAGCTGAGCAGCCGGCCGCCCGGGAGTGTGTCCCGGGGGCCCGCGCGAACACGCAAGCGTCCGCTCAATCATTCTGCAAACAGGAGGAGGCTGAGCTCCCCTGCACAATACACCTCGAAACCCTCTCAGGTCCCGGCGGCGCGCAGCGCCGTCCCAAGTACTTGGTCGGGTTCGAGAGAGGCGCAATCGCCCGGAGTTAGGCGAGTAGACGCTTTCGGTGCGACCACCCGTGCTCCCAACTGAGCTTGCCGCTGCCGACAGAGGCCCGGGAGCGTGCTGTCGTGGCATTGCCGGCGGGAGACAACACGCGCCACCTACGGTGACCGGCAGCTCCAACGCCAGCGCCACAGAAGGACAAAAGCCCCACTTGGGTGCCGAAGCGAACTCTCCCAGCACAGCGCACGCGCCAACACATCCGCACAGCTGCGATACAAACCACCAGCGAGAACCGCTGGGGCGACCGAGCAGCAGACGGCGTCGCGGCGCCGAGCGCCGGGCGGCGGCGCATCCTCAACGCACACAGTCCTCAATCGGACCAGCACACTGAAGATGTCCACCGCGCTTCGCACCGGGCCCGCGAGGACCTACTTTGGCCGCACGGCGCCGCGCGCAGGGTGCGCCGGCGCGCAGCTGCGACGCCTGCCGCGTCCGTCGGCCGGCGCGCCTGCCACTGGCCGCCCCCACCAGCCGGCTGTAGCGCGTGCGCCCACGCACCGCGCGGCCAGCACGCCGGGAGGCGCCCCCTCACCGGCCGGGGACGGTCCCACCCAGCCACCGCCGCGTATCGCTTCACACCCAGATGCCGTTCAGTTTCGTCGGCATGGTGGGTATCGCTGGAACAACCGGTTAGTACCTCAACCTATCGTCGCCATCACCGATTCACCCCTAGCGAGAACAACCGCACCACAACAGGTTACCATTTGTTCATTTGCGTAACTTCACCAGAAAACGCAGGCGTCCATCGCCATTTGCAACTTCAACGATTATTGCATGCCTGTGTCAGGTGTCACGCCACACTACGTCTGCCCACATACACGCAACAAAATGTGCACGCCTAGACAATACGTGGAAGGTGGCCCCCGTACGTATGCGATGTCCATTGCTCGAACGACTGTCAACCGGCCTCTGTAGCATGTCGCAGATATGGAACGCGGTGCACCATGCCATCACGGTGTGTGAGGAGAGACGACTAGGTCCGAATACATCAACAGACAGCTCATGCTGATCGCCATCCACGGCGTCCGTTCCTCCCACACGTCTCTATGGCGTACCACACTGCAATCCAGCTCTCATAGGGAGACGACACGTAGCTGCGTGCACAATATTTGCACTGTATGGTCCGCCGTTTTTGGGCGCAGTCGTTGTGCGGTCACACATGTGCCACGATGTATCATTCAGTACATAAGGACGAATGTGCAGTACAGATTGTGGTTCACGCGTACGACATCAGCGGACAGTTGACACAGGCCGCACCACAACGTAGCCTGAGTACGTCGCATGCGAAGGGCATTGAACATGCAAACTTCTCACCAACCAGCTTGCGAAGGCAGGGGGCAAGGTGGGGACGTGGGGAGGGGCGGCATGTACGTCCTGCTGCCATCCACATTACAGTGTACAGCAGGAGCATGTGGAAAGTGAGCAAGACTTGCAAGGTGTTTAACATGAAGCGATACACAGGGGTGCGGGCAGTGCGAGTAGCGAACTATATTGCGAGGGTTGCGGGTGGGCAACACTACAGTAATTGAACGAGTCGTATAACAATTACAGAGCAGGTTTAGGCGACAACGTGGGTTACGTTAAGGCGACAACATGGGTTAGGTTAAGGCACAACATGGGTTAGGTTAAGGCACAACATGGGTTAGGTTAAGGCACAACATGGGTTAGGTTAAGGCACAACATGGGTTAGGTTAAGGCACAACATGGGTTAGGTTAAGGCACAACATGGGTTAGGTTAAGGCACAACATGGGTTAGGTTAAGGCACAACATGGGTTAGGTTGAGGCACAACATGGGTTAGGTTAAGGCACAACATGGGTTAGGTTGAGGCACAACATGGGTTAGGTTGAGGCACAACATGGGTTAGGTTGAGGCACAACATGGGTTAGGTTAAGGTACAACATGGGTTAGGTTAAGGTACAACATGGGTTAGGTTAAGGTACAACATGGGTTAGGTTAAGGTACAACATGGGTTAGGTTAAGGTACAACATGGGTTAGGTTAAGGTACAACATGGGTTAGGTTAAGGTACAACATAGGTTAGGTTAAGGTACAACATAGGTTAGGTTAAGGTACAACATAGGTTAGGTTAAGGTACAACATAGGTTAGGTTAAGGTACAACATAGGTTAGGTTAAGGTACAACATAGGTTAGGTTAAGGTACAACATAGGTTAGGTTAGGTTAGGTTAGGTTACACGTTGTTGTACGGAAAGGTGTAGGGGGGGGGGGGCGGGGGCGGCAGGTTCGTTGATAGTGATTATAGTAAGTGAATGCTTGTGACATGATCAGATTTGTCACGTCAGGATGCACCTTTGGCTTATTAGAGGCGGCGCTCCAATTCTATGCTTGTGTGAGACCTGTGTCTTTGACTCATGTCATTGTTTGTGCGCTGTGACAGGAGGTACTATTGTGATGTTGGGTGCACCGTTGTATAGGACATGTGTGGGTGTTGGTGCCTGGTCTGCGCAATGGTGGATGTCGAAAGGCTGGGATATTGTATTTTCCGCACGGACCTCCTGGTCTGGTTGTGATAGTGTGGATTGTGTAATGTGGCGGAGAAGATGCACTGGATGTTGTTCCATGCTGGTGCTTACATATTGTATGTGCGCCTGTTAGAAGCAGAGAGTGGTGCGTGATCAGAGTGTCTGGCTGACGTGTGGTTCCCATTTTGGGCAGACTCTTTCAGCATGTATACGGACAGTTGTGTATATTTGCTGTAGTTTGATGGCTCTGCATTGATTACTAATCAGCGCCGTGTGTACGGGTAATCTGGTTCCAGTCCAAAATGTTCCATCTGTGTACATTAGTGACAAAGACTCCCCCCATGCAGTGGGGCTCGGTCTGTTATAACTCTTCCGCGTAATATATTTGCCCCACGTTTTTGCGACTGCGAGTGCGAGTGCAACGCGCATGGGGACCGACATGCTGATGGCTCGGTATCGGACGCCGTACAGTGAGCAACGCGATCGCGTCTCTCGCTCGTAAGTGGTACAGGTCGCGGCTCATGTATACGGACAGTACTGTACATGGCTGCTCTGGTTTGGGTTTCCCCTGGCCAGCGGTGGATTATCATCAGGGATCCCCGAGCTTCCGCTCATACTCCCTTCAAATCCAACCCATGCATCCACTACCCAACTTCGCCACAACGAAGGAAACCAGCTCGGAAAAACTACCCCCTTGGTGGGGGAATGGACCTTCCATCTGAAGAGCGCCTTTAGCCACCCTTTTGGGTGCCCACGGGGAACCACGTGGAGGCGGCGCCGCCACTGCTGATGGCGACCCTTTTCATCAGCAGTATAGCATCCACATACAGCATTATCGTAATTACGGAGGTGCTCAGGGGAACAACCTGTAGCCCCCAGGCTGGCGAGGCCCACATGCTGTCGATCACCAGTTTCCCAGGATCTCGGCCAGTTCTTGTCCATGTACTTGTATTTCTGCCCTCCGACATTCCCTTCTCGCCACTGGTGTCCCAGGAGCCATGTAGAGGCATCATCGGTGGTTCTGAGAGTCAGCTCGTCACCCCTCCACACTCAGCCATGTCTCCTCCAAGTGCGCGAGATATCAGGGCTGTTTCGGAATCATGGGTCAAAGAAAATGTTGTTTTCCAGTTGGTACTGGTTCTTGTACTGGGACGCAATCGTTTCCTACTATTTACTGTATATTTCTTTAGATTGCTTCACTGATGATTCTCGCTACTTCCCTGATCTCAAATGCTTCCTCAGCAAATGCCTTTATAGCTGAGAATCTATCTACTGTTTGGAGCAGAGTGTCCTTTCTCTGGTAGGATGTGTGTCCTACTGTTTGTATAAGCTGACTTCTGGGCTCAGCGTACTGCTTACAGGTGTAGAGGATGTGATTGGAATCCTCTTCCTCACCACATGTACATCTGGCGTCATCTTCAATGCCCAGGTCGCAGATTTTCTTTTTCAGACCGTGGTCAGTCAGCAGGCACGTTAGGGAGTATGGTGGAATCGTCGCCCTCCGCCAACTTGCCTGCCACATTCCCACATCTGGTATCCAGCCGTAGGTTTCCCTACCCTTCGCTGTCTGGTTCCATCTATGCTGCCACTCCTCCTGCAACATGATATCTATTTGTCTGCTGGTATCACGTCTAGAGCTTTGCCCAGCAGTGGGTCTTGGAGCCTGGAACCCTGCGACCGAGCCAGCAACACCATGTCGAGTATAGTACAGCAAGGCTGCTTTCACTATCTCCAGGTCGAGCGGCATACATCCTGTTAGTACTTGCAAGGCCTCCGTCGATACAGTCCTACAAGCTCTGGTCATCTGTAACAGAAATGGCCTCTGGATTGACTCAATTATACGTTGGACATATCGGTGCTTCGTCCGGTCTGCCCATGCAGCTGCACCATATCTGCAAACAGAGAGGCACAAGCCCTGATAGATTACCCTGAGAGACTTTTTCTGCAGACCCCACTCCGTTCTAGTTACCCTCAAGAGGGAACCTGAGACAGCACTTAATCTATTCTGGATGTTCCTCATGTGAGGTTTGAACCAGAGTCTTTCATCCAGAGTTACACCGAGATATGTAAACTCTGCAACGAACTTGATATTTCCTCCCTCGAAAGGAATTGTTGGTGGTCTGTGACTGTCAAATCTACCCTTGATGGTCATGGCAACCGTCTTTTGTTTGGATATCCCTAGCTTGTTTTCGGTGGTCCATCTGCTTACCTCACCCAGCGCGATTTTTGCTCTGTCCTCTATCTGTTTCCTGCTCTGACCCTTAATGATGATTGCCAGGTCATCCGCATATGCCACTTTTGTCCATTGCTCGTCTTCATTTTCAATCACAATCTCATCAAAGACGAGATTCCACAGGAAAGGACCGCAAATAGAGCCTTGTGGGCAACCTTTTGTGATCAATTTTTCTACACTGCCAGCCCTATTTTGGACCATAACCTTCCTGTTTTTAAAGTAATCTGCCATTAAGTCATACAAATTACGCGGGCACTGGATTGCTCTCAGACGCCTCATAACACTAGGCCACCATAAGTTATCAAAGGCCCCTGCTATATCTACAAATATTACTACCACATACTTCTCCTCACAATCCACACTACCCAACACTTGCCTAATAGCCATTTCTGTCGATGCGCCCTTTCGAAACCCAAACTGGTTGTGGGCCTTGATATTTGAATCGTCATAGCGTTTTTCTAGACGACTGACTACTAACCTTTCCAGAATTTTCCCTAAGATAGACAGAAGGCATATTGGACGGTAGGATTTAGGCTCATCCCTAGGTTTGTCTAGTGATTTCAGCAATATGCAGACATTTCCCTCCTTCCACGTATCTGGGACTCTTCTTTCCTGCAGACATTTATTGTATAAATCTGAGAGAAGATGGGGACTGGTGCGCCAAACTCTTTTTATAATAGCATCATCAATACCATCAGGACCTGTAGCCTTCCCTGGTTTGCAAGCCTTTATTGCTGCCCCTATTTCTTCTAGTGTGAATTCTGGGTCAAGGTCCACGTTGTCATAGCTGTTGTTGTCTGTTTTCACAGCATGTTGGCCATCTGTGTCCTGTTCTGGGTTGTCATCAGGAAGCAGGCTCTGTAGTAATGACCGTACAGTCTCCTCCCAAGTCATAGTAGTAGTCTGGTTCTTTGTTTTTATGTTACTTAGCACGTTTTCTGTTCCATGTTTTGGCCGAATTATCCTTCTCACTATGGCCCAAGGATCATTCTGATCGCAGTCACTGACCCATTTCTTCCAGGTCTCCTCTTTGGCCTTAGCAATTTCCTTATTGTAGTTATTTTTCACTCTACTGTAGGTTTGTTTTGCTACTTCTATGTCTGGTTCATTATTATTTTTACGTGCTCGTTGCAGACTTCGTCGTGCTGAAATGGTGTCACGTCGCAGGTTAGTAAGTGTTGCATTCCACCATGGTACTGGATTTTGCACCTGTGTCCTCTTTCTCATTGATCGGCTACAGCTCTCGTGGATTGCTGCCTGTAGCCTTGTGATCATTTCATTAACGCCTACATTTTGGCTTTGTGGCCAGTGGGCTGTGGACCTGATGAGATGCTGGTCAAAGGTGGGCCACTTTGCGAAGCTTGTGTTGTAGGTGACAAGTTCCACAGTAGCTCTCGCTCTTTGAGGTGCAACGAATTCGTATGTTATGGCCCTGTGGTCACTTGACGTCCACTCTTCATGAACCATCCACTTGCACACCGCTTTGGCAGCTGGAGGTGTGCAGAGTGTGATGTCAATATTGCTCTCCCCATTTGGGCCAGAGAATGTAGTTAGCTCTGACCTCTCATTCATTATTATCAGCCCGTGTTGTGAAATGAAATCTTCAAGCGTTCTACCTGCTGCATCCATCGTTGAGCTGTGCCAGATTGGTGAGTTCGCATTTGTGTCCATCCCTATAATAATTGGTTTTCCTGGGAGTTTGTCGAGGATAATCTCCAGTTGATGGAGAAAAAGGTCTATGGGTGATCCATATTGGCAATATATGCTGGCAATGTAGATCTCACCAAAGGCTCCATTTAGGTTGGCAGCAGCTATGTGCATGTTGCAGAAGTTTGTCATCTGCAAAGCTGTTACTGTCTGTGACTTAACTGCTATTGCTGCCTTGGGTGCTTCGCCTTTGGGGCTGTAGATCAGCTGGAAGTTTGGTGGGTACCCAAATACTTTGTTATTTACGCAGTAGGGTTCCTGGATCAATAGCACATCTATATTTTCTTCGCTGATTCGCTGTGCCAATTGATCTGGGACGATTTTTGCTCTTTGCCCATTTATTTGAAGGATCCTTATCGCATTTTCTTGTGTATCTGTCTGTGGTCTTCTTCCAGGTTGTACTTCTGCATTATTATTACATGCCATAGTCAATTGTGCTATGTATTATGGCCTTTATTCTATTGTATTCAGGGCAAGATTTCTCTGTCACTGCGTGGGTGTGTGCCTTCTTAGCCCGCTTACAGTTTGCACATTGGGCTGGTTGATCCTTCTTTGAGCACTCCTTGAAAGTATGTCCTGGTGCTGCACAGTGGCCACAAATTGTTTCTGAATTCTTGCACTTTGCTGCTGTGTGGCCATGACCTTGGCACTTGTAGCACCTGCTTATATTGCTGTAGTTTTGTACCCTGTGCGAATTGCAGTTTATGTAGACCCTACCATATTGTACTATTTTGCTCCAGAGTTTTGGTGAGACTTCCAGTACAATGTTTGCTTCCTCACGGTTTCTTGGGCCAGTCTTGAACAGCACTCTTACGCCATCCATAACGTCTTCCTGCGTCACATTCATCCTGGAGAGATTTCTCTCAAACAGTTCCATTTTGAGTTCATCTTCACTTGTATTTCTGTTTACATCAAAGATTATAATCTTTGGGGATCTTTTTTTTTGATCAGAGACAGTGATGCCTGATTGTGAGATGTCTTCGCACTTCCTTATTTTCTCGACATCCTGATCATTAGGGACTTCAAGAACAATACCTTTGTCCTTTATTGACCTGCATTTGGAAATACGCACGTCTTTCAGTGATGTTGCAACAAGGTTCTTTACTGTTTCTTCAAGTTCCTTCTCAGTTTTCTTGACTCCTTCTGCCGGTTTTATCATTAGGACTTTAGGCTGTTGCGGTTTCATCAGGTGCTGTTTGGGTGCTGAAGGTTTTGCAGCCGCCTTGTTGGCATAGCTCTCAACCAGTGGAGGTGTTCCTGTTTGGGGGGCCGTCACACATCGCAACTCTGTTTTAAGTTCAAGAACCTCCATCTCATACTTCTTCAGTATCTGTTCATACACTGAAAGTTTTCCTAGGATAAACTTCTTCTGGGCATTGTTTATTTTATTTACTTCATTAAACAAGAAGGCTTCCATCTCCTCTCTTATGTTTTCCATTGTCTGAAGGTCAGTACATGACGCTGAATTGTCCTTGTCACCAGGAACAACCGAGTTTCGTCCAAGTTGACTTGCAGCCCCTACAGTGTCCTTAGTAGGCCCCATTTTGGGGCGATCACTATGGAGAGCTCAGTTTTCTGTGGGCAAGTCTACCACTATCCCTGGATAACGAGCCTAGCAGGGCCTACACACGCGATCGTCAGTCAGGACTTAACCCTGCAGCACATTTCCCTAACCTAACACACTGATAATGAGCACACTAATAATACGCTAATAAGGAACCTATGAATTAATGTTAGAGAAAAACGAACAATAGCCTACAAGAATAATATTAAAACGGGCTGTGGACTTAAAGAACTGCTTGTAGCTCTCCTTTTCCTCACTTAAGTTTGCACTTCCTCACAAGCTATGTGACACACATGTCTTTACTTATGCGAAGGTAATTCTTAACCTAACAAACAAGTAAGAGAGTAATGGCACACTTTGAAACAGAAACGTATACCCTAGTAGGATAATATATGCACCTTGCTGCAAATTTTCCTAACCTAACACACTAATAATGATCACACTAACAATACACTAATAATAACATATAGACATGATGTTAAAAGGAAAACAACGGCCTACAAGAATAGTATGAAGAATGACTGTTGTGAACTTGGAGAAATGCTTGTAGCTCTCCTTCTCACCCAAGTTTGCACTTGTTCGCAAGCTACGTGACACACGTCTTTACTTATTCGAAGATAATTCCTAACCTAACAGACAAGTAAGAGAGTAAGGGCACATTTTGAGGGAGAAACATATAACCTAGTTGTTTTCTGTCCTTGAAAGGATACGCGCATCCGCCTGTCACGCAACACACACAACTACCTTTATGGGACTAAATTTTCTAACCTAACACACAAATAATAAATTTATTGCCATCATATCAAGTAGCATACGAGTATAAAGCACCACAGAGTTTTAAAAGCTTGGGTGATCGCTTGGAGCTCTTCACTTTCTCACCTACATTTTGCGCTCTCTCGCAGGCTGTGCGGCACCCACGACTTTACTTCCGCAAGTGTAGTTCCTAACCTAACAAATAACTAGCTACACTGAAGACATATTAGGAGACAGAGTGATACAACCTACAAGATTACAGTGGACACATCCAAAACAGAAGCAACAATATATACTGCACGAGCAGTATCTAATCTACTAGCCTAGCCTAGCCTTTTCTCGTTGGGAATCGAAAAGGTAGCAGTCAGACAGG